>NW_007886110.1:0-544 GCF_000696425.1 Galeopterus variegatus
TTTTGTCTCTCTTTTTTTTTTTTTTTTTTTTTACACACTGCACTAACAAATTCAAAGATTCGTGCCTGGTTCTCAATTTTATAAGTATATAAATCCCTTTTCCTTTGATTAGTTTATTATTTTTCTATACTCTAGCTAAAAAATTAGAGGTGTTTTATTCCTTCTCATTCTAATCTTCATATATGCATGATTATATTTGTATTTTCTATCACATTACCTCTCTTTACTGTATTTGGCTATATTTATTCTACTTAGTATTTGGAAATAGAAAGGTTGATAAAAAACCAAAGACTTTAAGAAGAGGAATGCCAAAGATTGGGGCTCAACAAGGGTCTCCCATAAGCAATTAAGGCAGGATCTGCTATTAGAGGGCAACTCAAAAGAGGCCATTGATAAGAAGCCAAATTCAGTTATTCTGACCTTATGGAAATCTCTCCCAAAGGACAAATGATTCACTCCCCTAAGCTGAATAAAGAAAAACCAGCAGTGCATCCTAGTGCCCCTCTCTCCCAGGAGGACTTTGAGGGGTGGACACTCCTAATGC
>NW_007886111.1:0-544 GCF_000696425.1 Galeopterus variegatus
ATGGAAGAAAACATAAAGGAAAAGTTCCTTAACATGGGTATGGGTAATAATTTTTTGGATATGACCCCCAAAAGCACACACAACAAATGCAAAATAATAATAATAATAATAATAATAATAATAATAATAATAATAATAATAATAATAATAATAATAATAATAATAATAATAATAATAATAATAATAATAATAATAATAATAATAATAATAATAATAATAATTGGGACTAGATCAAACTGAAAACTTCTACACAGCAAAGGAAACAATTCATAGAGTAAAAAGGTGAAATATGAAGTGAGAGAAAATATTTGCAAACCATTTGTCTGACAATCAGTTAACATTCAAAATATATAAGAAACTTATACAACTCAACAGCAAAAAATAAAATAATCCAAGTGAAAACTGGGCAAAAGATCTAAACATATTTTTCAAATAAGACAAACAAATGGCCAACAGATACATGAAAAGGCACCCAACATCAATAATCAGTAGGTAAATATAAACCAAAGGCACAATTAGATATCACACCTGTTAGAATAGATAT
>NW_007886112.1:0-544 GCF_000696425.1 Galeopterus variegatus
ATCCTCTCTCCATTGGCTCTGGAAATGGCAGGTAGACCAGATGCTCAGTTCAGGTAACCCACTTTCCACCTGGATGAACAGTCTGAGTTGGTTCCTCCTTTTCCCATAACCCAAGAGCAAGAACTGTGGTGACCACATACAACATAATGATTGGCAGAAACTATCCTGAGAACCATTTTAAATATGTGAAGTAGCACCAGTGACCAACACTTATTCCATCTCTGTCTTAGGAGTCTCCAGATAGATTCATTATTTGGGCACTGCTATTTTTTTTTTTTTTTTCTTATTTGTTTGTTTCTCCAATTGTTTGTGCTGAAATGCTGTTACTATATTCTCATTCTCTGGTAGGCTTCTATTTCCTTGCATCTGTTGCTTTCAGTTTAGGAGTAAGCTAAGATGGTATTCTTTGGAAATGTAGAAAGAAAATCCTGAATAAGATTTTCTTAATCCATCTCTATCCACTATTAGTAGATCAACCAGGTTCTGGAATGTATTTACAGTCTCAGTTTTCAGGAGGATTTGGCTTCTTTTAATTTTTTTTTTT
>NW_007886113.1:0-544 GCF_000696425.1 Galeopterus variegatus
GCAGCCGGTCTCAAAAAAAAAAAAAAAAAAGAACACCTGTAAGATTATTATGTAATTATAAAGGACTGTACAAATGCGTATCCCATCCCTTTATTTTCTTTTTCAAAAGGCAATTGTTTAAAACAATATGCATGTAGTGTATTATTAGGATTATAAAATATATGTTTGCCAAAAACAGCAGAAAGAAGGTGGGTGAGAACAGAGATTTATTGGGCTAAGGAAATGATTCCATATGGTAACTGAAATTCATAAAAAAAAAATAGGGACAGCCAGAAATGTAAATGTAAAGGTTAATATAACAAAAGCTATGAATTTATAATTTACTTGCTTTCTTTTCTTAGCATTTATAAAATACATAAAATTAAATAAAGTAATACTTTAAAAATATGATTTTGTGTTTGTAATATTTATACATGCGATGTATTCAATAGTAATAACACAAAAAAGGAGGGACAAACTCTACAGGAGCAGCATTTCTATATCTTACCAGAATTAAGTTTATATAAATCTGAAACTGTCCTGTTACATTTAAAATGAATATGGT
>NW_007886114.1:0-544 GCF_000696425.1 Galeopterus variegatus
TCCTCATTGACTGCCTGTTACCAAAGTCCTACCCACAAATAGCAAAGAGAAAAACCTAACTGGTAAGATCAAGCAACATTTCCCCCATGGATCTACCAACACTGGTAAGTCTGTGAGCAAATATGAGGTTCCTAGATTTCATGGCCACAAATGCTCTTGTGTATGCCACATGTCCTATGCATATGGCACATAAGATAATCATTACTAGCACTTATTGAATGATTCATTACATAGCAGTTATTACGCTAAGTAGTTTTATAGGCATTACCTTGGTTATCATAATATGTATGACATTCATGTTATTACTGTTTCAATTTGCAGATGAGAAGAAACGTTTCAGAAGTTATTCAACTTGCCTAAAGGCAAAACCTAGTAAATAAAAGATGCAGGTGCTTGATCCCGGGTCAATTTGCTACGAACCCGGGTCAATTTGCTACATTCCTTCAATAAAAATATCACCTGAGAACCTAGTATGTAGTAGGCATTTTCTTGGCTTTGGGAATAAAATAGAAAATAATAAAATTCCCTGCTCTAATGAAACTGA
>NW_007886115.1:0-544 GCF_000696425.1 Galeopterus variegatus
AAGAGCCCCAGACCTACGCAGTAATGGTTCATAAAGAACAGGAGATCCTTATATATAAAGATGTAGTAAATTATTACGCATTGCTATCTCTAGTGAAGAATTGCATGTATCTAGAGGGAAAAAGAAAATATCTCTAACCCTAAAAATAAAAACAAAGGTGACACTGCAGCATCCTTCTGATGTACCACAAAGTGTTAATTTCACCACAGTCCTTTAGAATTGCCCACGCACTTCATCTCACCATTCTTTTCTTACCCCATTCATAACATGGCCATTCATGCAATTAGCATCACCTGATTGCCAATGGTAACCACAGCTATTTTCTCTTATTTATTTATATTAGAATTCATATTATTTATATTATTTGCCTGTTATCTAACCCTGCTTACTTTTGTGACAGTAACTCCTCCATTTACTTTCACAATGGCTAATCAGAAGGCCTAGACCCCACCTCCTTGCTCCAGTATTGGGAGCTTGAATGTGTCTCTCCAATTAACATATTGCTTTTCCCTGGCCAAAGTGTTTAATTCCATTTTGCTTATGA
>NW_007886116.1:0-544 GCF_000696425.1 Galeopterus variegatus
CTAATTATGACTAAGTTGTGGGGAGGTTGATACACATATCTTTTTTGTTTATGTTTTTTTGTGTGTGTGTGACTAGAGTTTTTGTACACATCCCCTAAAGCAAAGTCATGTGATTACTGTCTGACATCACAATTATGGCATGCATGAGATATGTGTCTTTGTGGTGTAAAAGAAACAGACACTCAAATTCATACTGGATTTTGGCTGAAAGACACACAAATTGGCACCTTCACATACAATACTCATCTTTCCAAGACCAGTTTCCGTTTTCTGGAACATCTTTATACCCTGCCCAGTGTGTGTAAAAATTTCTCATCCTTCTCACTCTTTTCATCTCTTTTTAGGGGTCATTGAGAAGAAGGTAAGAATCATGGCAAGGGTTGCGGGATGAGTATCACCTAAAGGAGGTTGTTACTGCAAAATAACTCAATAATTTGTTCAAAGTTTTTTCTGCCTTTCCCCCACTTTGTCACCCTAGAAAAAAACTGTTGGAACTACTGGCTAAAGGAAAGTCTGACTGGAATGGATAAAAAAGGATGAACTA
>NW_007886117.1:0-544 GCF_000696425.1 Galeopterus variegatus
TTGAGAACTGACCACTGACTTTAGCAATGTGGGTATCTGTATAATCTTGAAAAAAATACTTTTGATGGGGAATGAATGTGAAAACTTGACTGGAACGGATTGAAGAGAGCATATAAGGAGAGAAGATGGAGGCCATGAGTATATAGAATTTATTAAAAGAGATTTGTTATAAAATAAAACAACAAAATAAAGCATTAGCTGTCAGGGGATGTAGGGCTTAGAGTAGGTTTATTTACTTATATTTTAAGTAAATAAATATGGGAGAGATACTGTCATGTATGTAAGCTGATGACAGTGATCTAGAATAGAGGGAAAAATTGTAGAAAAGAGAAGAAAGAATTGTTGGAGTGATGTTGTTGAATAAGTAAGGTCTCTTCTCTAAATTTCTCTAGGAGATCTAGAGCATGAGAACTGGTTTTAGATGGAATCACAGAAAGTCCATTGATGGTAACAAACAAGAAGGAAATACAGATGGGTGGGAGAGTGTAGTCATACTTTCATTTTCTTTCTTTTTTTTTTTTTATAAGTTTTTTTTTTTTTTTTT
>NW_007886118.1:0-544 GCF_000696425.1 Galeopterus variegatus
GGGACCATTGTCTGTATAGGAAAATATGATATGAGCTGAGGATGATCAAAGTTGATATGCAGACTTAGCATTAGGCTTACTTATTTATTTTTACAATGTGGACTGTGATAAATTAAATAAAATGAGCAAATCAACTTACTGTATATTAACAATGCTGTTACATTATTTTTGACTCCTTTTGTCTGGGATTTAATTATGTTTTTATGTTAAATCATTATTCATTTGAAAATGCCCCTTAGTACTTATGATGATATCTCATTCATTACAATAATTTCTTTGAGTGTATCACATAAAAATTGTACTTGAGTTATTATGGCTTTTCTATTATTTTTTTATTTTTTATTTTTTTGCAGATCTTATATCTTTTTTTCTTATATCTTTATGTACCAGGTACAATAATACAAACATTCTTATATCTTATCTTATATCTTTTATGTATGAGATACAATAATACCAGCATTTTGTATACCTGGACTCAGCATGGATACTTCTAATCGTGTCCTCTAGTCAGAGGCTGATTCATCCTTTTTAAAAATTTTAATTG
>NW_007886119.1:0-544 GCF_000696425.1 Galeopterus variegatus
TGGTAGAGCAGAGGCCTAACATTTATAGTGTTATGGGTTGTATTTGGAAGAACTGCTAGGAATTATGGGTGTGAGACAACTGTAAGGCGGGGAGGAACAAGGAACGAGGCTGGAGAGCAGAGTGGCAGAGGCTGGAGGACGGGGCTTCCCACATGCAGGAGCCTGCACTTCATCCGCTGGGAGAAGGAGCCGTGGAAGAGCTCTTAGTAGACAAGTAATGGGGTGATCTTTGATCCGGGATCCAGACCACCCAGGAGCATCTTCATGACGAGGGAAGGAAGCCAAAGACCAAGGAGAGAGGCTCCCAGACAGAAGCTGTTACAGCAATACCTGAGAGCGACTGTGGTGGCTTTGACACAGTGGCAGTGACCATGAGAGGGGGACATTTTAAAGATATTAAGGATGAACAGTATTGCCTGGACTGATGGTTACTTTGAATAGAGAATGTGCTGGGATGAGAAAGAAGAAAGAGGTAATGTCAACTCCCAATTTTTGTTGGGCATCTCTGTGCTCACTGGCATCCTGCACTGAGACGGGGCAGGGG
>NW_007886120.1:0-544 GCF_000696425.1 Galeopterus variegatus
TCCCACCAGCCGCTCAGCTAACAATGTGTAGAAATGCGTGTCTCATCTCAGTTGACAGTCATGGCTGCCTTCGCTACGGGACGTGCCACAAGAGCTCGGCAGGAGCGGGAAGCCACTTGTCCCCTCGTTTGACCCACGGGCCCCGGCTCAGTGGAAAGATGAAGAGGTTTTAAGTGAGAAAAAGGAGCCCCTTCCTTTTATTTAAGACGTCAGGAATATGCACGTTTAGGCACAGGATTTCGTGTCTGTGTGTGATCATTTCGGCTCTGGTTTCGTTGCAGGCTGATCTGCAGAGGCGCGTGCGAGGCCCGGGTGAGAGTCAGCTGAGCCTCGAGGTCCCCAGGCCCGCAGCTGTGTGCGCACTCACTGGACCAAGACTGTGTGCAGAGGGTGGATGGGCCGGCTCTGGGCCACAAGGAAAGGTGACATTATTCACAAGCATGACATCCTTCCTGGGGGATGCCTGGTGGAAGTTCTGGCAATGGAGATAGGGACAGGACGAGGACAGTGTTCTTCACAACATCAAGCTGGCTCCTCTGGCGTG
>NW_007886121.1:0-544 GCF_000696425.1 Galeopterus variegatus
TGTGTTCTCCATCTAACTCAGCAATCACCTGCAGCTGCAGGGGACAGGGACTGTACACCCACATGGCTTCCCATTTGAAGTACTAAATCTCTGTAATTCTTTACCTGTAGGAAATTTCTCGGCCATTCAGGGCAGCCTGGACATCTTGGGGACTTAATGCTTTACAACCAATGAAAGACATATCGGTCAATAAATGGCCCGATGTCTGTTTATCTACTTTTGCGTAATGAACCACACTAAACTCAGGGCCAATACAGCAACACTGACTTTATCTAGCAACTCACGAATTCTGGGACTCAGGAATTTGAAATCATATGGCAAGGACAGTTTATCTCTACTCCATGATGCTTGGTTCTCATTTGAGAAGATATTATAAAAGGTAACATTAAGAAAGTCTAAGTGAATTCATTCATTGATTCATTCGTTCAACAAACATTTATTTTTTATTTATTTATTTTTTTTTAAAAGAAAAACAAATTATCTAACTTTTTTTTTTTAATTTTTATTTTGTCAATATACAATGTATATGATTATTATGGCCCTT
>NW_007886122.1:0-544 GCF_000696425.1 Galeopterus variegatus
AGGGAAGCAGGAATCACAGATTACTTTTTATTTTTTTCTAATAGGCGAAGATAGGGAAAAACAGAGTGAAAGAGGAGGAAATAAAGCAGAGGTAATGAGAGCTTGGAGCCACAGGATCAGCAGATGAAGGTACTTAAACGTGCACTTAAGAACACTATCAGTTCTTAGATGGGACCTGCCTATATTTGCTGTTAATGCTGACTGCATATTACTCTATGATTATGCTCATTTATTGCATTTACATTTTCTCATATGTTCTAACATTTTCACAAATACCCAAATGGATGATTGTATCTTTTTCCTCCCCTAAGTCCTTCCTCTGGCTCACACATCATTAAACTGCCTTTCTTCCCTAAGCCCTTCTTATCATAAGAAGCTCATTTTATAATGTGAAATAATATTTAATATATAATAGTTGCATGCAAGTAGGTGCTTTATAAATGAACTAGATTGGGGTCAGTAGATATGCATGTCACTACTCCTATATCTGGATAACACGGCAGGCATTGCTTATTGATCTGTGCACTTTTTTGTGTTAATCACT
>NW_007886123.1:0-544 GCF_000696425.1 Galeopterus variegatus
TTTGTGCAGTGCTATTCCAGAGAGACATTTTGCTAATAAAATGAGGTAAAATATGTAAAGGGTTTAGAATGCTGCACAGGATGAATTGTTTAATTAACATTATTATTATTATTATGCTCTTATTATTGCATAAACAGTAGCTTAAAGCATACAACATAATAACCATAGAGTTGGTCTCCTTTTAACTTGAGAATGCTACATCAGATGTTTAGTTCCTTGTCTGAAAGGATCTTTATCCTTAATTTCCTAAAATTATTGGAATGCATTTATTTGCAGTTTGCCGTCAGTTTTTAAGAGTATAATTTTCCAAAAGGTATATCTGCAGCTAGATAAATTCAAGGACTAGATAACTTAATTCAGAACCTGTTTTTTAGGTTAGAGATGGGGCCACTTAAGCCCTGAAGGATTTTCCCAGATCTGTGTGGGCAAGAGTATTCCACTTTGGTCTGTATGTAATGCTGCTACTACTAAGTGGTTCTGTCCAGGGTCTCAAGAGATTGACTTTTTTGAGGGCATGTGGCCACAGATCTAGCCTATCAGCTAC
>NW_007886124.1:0-544 GCF_000696425.1 Galeopterus variegatus
CCAAGAGCTAGTTCTGAGGCCCTGGGAGGAAGGCCCATCACCGATGAGAGAAGCCACCTTCCCAGGCTGCAACTGCACAGTCCTCAGGGATGGCAGGGCTCCAGCCCAACTCCCACCCAAGCCCTGTGTCCTCTCCAGCAGCCACCAGTCCCTTAGAAGTGTCAGCTTCAAGCTTTGAAGGAGTTTCCGAGTCGGGGGCTGTTAGTATGAAATACTCAGTCCCTTCTCTGAACCTCAGTTTCCCCATTTGAACAAGAGAGGGTTGGGCCAAATGACCTCAAAGGCTTTTGCAGGGATAAGATATCCCATGTGTATTTTTCTAGAAAGTTGCTTTGAACTAGGATTGCAGAATCACACACACAGCCCATGCACATGCAAACACTAAGCACACCCACAGCTCATATACACACGAGTCCACACAGCCCACACATACAAACATAACCCATGGTTGCACCCAAAACCCATGCTTGCACACACAGCTCATGTATACACATGGTTCCTGCACACACACGCACACACACTGTGCACATATGCAGCTCATATG
>NW_007886125.1:0-544 GCF_000696425.1 Galeopterus variegatus
GCATCTAAGTTCATCAAGGATATTGGCCTGGAGTTTTCTTTTTTTGTTGTCATTCTCTTATTGAAACTAATATTTGCTAAAAATAATTGTGTTTATTATCTTTCAAGTACCTTATTGCATGATCTCATCTCACCCTTTAACCAAACTTACAAGATTAGTTCTATTATTAAACCAATTTGGGGGCTAGTAAAATGACAAAACTGAATCCAACCATTAGGTCTCTAACAATGTAACTTCTAAAACTACTATGATTCACCACATCTCTTTTGAGACAGAAATGTAGTGAGTATTTTAAAATAATATAAATAGTGTAAGGTCAATACACCATCTGATGATAAAACCAGTAATCTAAACCCAGAGAAATATCATACAACAGTGAAAATCCATAGGTACACACACATGCAAAAAAAAAAGGCCTTTGAAAATCTACAGGTATTAAATCAGAGGAGGAAAATGTAATAAGTATTTCTCCTCTCAAATTTTGTAATACTAGAATCATTATTTAAAAGTCTTTCTACAAAAAGTGCTCTTACATAGGAGAAAC
>NW_007886126.1:0-544 GCF_000696425.1 Galeopterus variegatus
AGTTACACTTCTGAGAACTGGGGGAAAGAAAATACTTTGTTATGTGGTTCAGGAATACATGATTTTTAGAGATGAGACTGTCTCCCTTAATCCACAACCACCCATCCCTGACCACCCTCCTAAGTGCCCCACAGAATAATAAGGAATGAAGACACAGATCTTTGGAAATCGGTACCAGTGATGTATCATTAACACATTCCCAGTATTCCAAAGCCACAATAGCATAGACGTGTTGCACTAAATTACTGGTTAGAATGGACAGACTATTTAGACATCAGCCATCAGCCAATTCCAGGATGACCTACGATCCTCCTGAACATTCTAGTACAGGAGTCAGCAAACTTTTTCTGTAAAGGTCCAGATAGTAAATAACTTAGAATTGTGAGAAACACAACCTCTGTCACAACTGCTCAACTCTGCTGTTGTAGTGTGAAAGTAGCCTTAGACAATATGTAACGTGGCTGTATGGGTATGACTACACCGATTCGATTTTATCTACAAAAAGAGGCAGGACAGATTTCGTAGTTTGCAAACCCCTTTTCGA
>NW_007886127.1:0-544 GCF_000696425.1 Galeopterus variegatus
TGATTTCTTTTTTTCATTACTTATATTAGTAGTTTGTTCCTTCTTTTTTCTTGATCAGTCTTTCTAAGGATTTGTAAATTTTATTAGTCTTTTCAAAGAACCAATTTTTAGGGGCCAGCCGGTGGCGCACTGCTACAGTGCGCCGCTTGGGAGCGTGGCGGCGCTCCCGCCGAGGGTTCGGATCCCACATACAGACCGGTTCCCACTCACTGGCTGAGCGAGGTGCGGGCGCAACACCGAGAGTTGCGATCCCGTTGCCGGTCCCGGTCTGGTACGGGTGCAACACTGAGGGTTGCGATCCGTTGCCGGACACGAAAAAAGACAAAAAAAACCCCACCAATTTTTAGCTTTTTTGATTTTTTCTTTATTCTGTTTTTTCCATTTATTGTTTTGCTTATATTCTTATTTCTTTCCTTAAAATTTTTCTTTTTGTTGAAACATAACTGATTGGGGCCGGCCCGGTGGCGCACTGGATGGTGTGCTACTTGGGAAGCGCGGCGGCGCTCCCGTCCGAGGGTTCGGATCCCACATACGGACCGGCTCC
>NW_007886128.1:0-544 GCF_000696425.1 Galeopterus variegatus
AGAAATTAGATTATTGCACCTTACATATATGCAACAGATTATTATGGTAGAGAAAACAATATCTGGGCTAATGGCACAGAAGACAGAGGATTAAGTAATGAATATAATATAGACCTATAAATATTCTGCGGTTAGAATGCTTTTAAAGTATTTAAAAATTCTTAATTCATTTTAAGTAACTGAATAGTTAATGGTAAATTTTGAAATCAATAAATCAAGTGAATCTGTATAATATTCATTTCTTAATCACTTACAATTTCATCAGCCACATTTAACAGGGCTGGATTTTTTAAGAATATAATAATTGGAAGCTTTCCAGTTCATGAAAATGGGGATTCGTTGAAAAAAAGCTTTTTGTTTTTTTAAGTAGTTCTCCATTGTTTACAGTGTATTAAACAAATAATAAAATATTTTCAAAGTAACACTTGCATTAAACATTTGGGGGAGAAAAAAAATGACTCTTAATAAACCAAAACGTAACCATGGGAACAGATGATTTGGTGGAATAACTCCCTAATAGCGTTGGTCATTTTGCATTTCATGA
>NW_007886129.1:0-544 GCF_000696425.1 Galeopterus variegatus
AACTCTAGGCTTCATGGAAAACTAGTGGTGGTAAAACTTCGAAAGCTGCTTTGTTCAATGTTGGTCTTTCCTTAAACATTTCAGCGTGGGTTGCCAGTCCCTATTCAAACACTTCCAATGAGGAAAAGTTTATCTCGTAGAGAAACTCATTTTGTTTTTGAACTACCGATTGCTCAAATGTTTTCATCACCCCTTCCTAAAGTTGTCTGCGTGGAACAACCCTACCGTACTAAAAATGCAATTCTGAATTGGATAAATCGGCCAGCTCCTGGTGTTGAGGCTCTTTCCACCCAAACCATAGTCCAAGCGAGTTTCCCCACCTAGTCCTAATTTTCACGCCCGCTCTCTGGCACTCAGAGCTTGAAAGCAACATCTCAGCCGCACAGAACCACCTCATGCTTCACCCCTTCCACCCAAACCATAGTCCAAGCGAGTTTCCCCACCTAGTCCTCTATCAGAATTTATCTATGCTGACGACTGCTATCTTTGAGATTTTCTCTATCAGTTAAATGACGGCTCACCGATCTAATACACTAATCTGAAT
>NW_007886130.1:0-544 GCF_000696425.1 Galeopterus variegatus
TCCTATTTAACATAGTATTGGAAGTACTAGCCAGAGCAATCAGGCAAGAGAAAGAAATAAGATAATCCAGATTGGAGAGGACGAACTCAAACTGTCCTTGTTTGCTGATGACATGATGTTATTCATAGAAAATCCTCTAGAATCAACCAAAAAACTCTTACTCTGATTAATAATTTCAGTAATGTTGCAGGACACAAAATCAACACCCAAAATTCAGTAGCATTTTCATAATCCAATAACAAATAAGCAGAAAATGAAAGCAAGCCCATTTACAATAGTTGCCAAAAAAATAAAATACCTAGTTATCAATTTAACCAAGGAGGTGAAAGATCTCTTTTGGAGGTGAGAACTATAAAACATTATTGAAATAAATTAAAGAAGACAAAAAAAGGTGGAAAGACATACCATGCTTTTGGATGAGAGAATTAACATCGTGAAAATGTCCATTCTACCCAAAGAAATCTACAGATTCAATACAATTCGCATCAAAATACCAATGACATTCTTCACAGAAATAGAAAAAGCAATCCAAACATTCATATGG
>NW_007886131.1:0-544 GCF_000696425.1 Galeopterus variegatus
GCGTATCCTATTAATAACTTAACCCAACAACTGTCATGTGAGAAAATTTTATGTTTATTTTACAATAAACTTTCCAATGGATAATACTACTTATTGGCATTTATATAAATTTATCTCTATTTCATGTGTATCTGTTTATGTTGTGAGTTTAAGTGCGCATTTGAAGTCGCTGCATTACACTTTTTTTGTTCCTTTTTTATACCACCATTGTAAAATCTGTTCTTTTCTGGTTTCTCATGCATTCACAGCTTCTGCTTCATTCCACGTCATCGGGTTAAACTTTATAATCAGTAAAAATACAGCCATTTATTCTCTCCAACATTCCAGATGCCCCAGGCTATAGAATAGGTCACCAAGTTATCATGAGAATTGAACTGTCCTTTCTGAGCTGGATATTATGTAGCCCTCTGGACCACAAAGTTGAGCATACACAGCAGCTCTACATCATCAAGTGAAAGAGACATATATGAGATTGGTCTTGAAGGAGTCCTGAAAGCACAAATAAATGCTATAAGCAAGTGTTTCAGATTCTCATGGCTTCCAT
>NW_007886132.1:0-544 GCF_000696425.1 Galeopterus variegatus
TTGTCCCATCGAAATCTGTCTATTACAGCATTCCTTCACTTGTGCACTTTGTGACCTCATCAGCTTCTTCCCTCCTTCTGCTCTCCATTTGAGGTGGACTAACATTCCCCTTTGCCGAAGTGGGTAGTGTAGTAGTTCACATAGTCACTTGCAAACACTTTTCCCTCAATCTTGACACGTGCTCTTTGGAATTACCAAACTGGCGTGTCCATTATATTCTCTAGCATGGTAAGGGAGTCTTTGTAACCAATGAAGCAGATCTGGTTTGGGGACCAAAGAGATAGATGAGAGGCATATAATTCCCAGCTAGTTCTTCATACAGCAAATACCAACATCTCCCCCGCCTCTTGTCCTCCTACTTTCATCTAGCAAAATGCTAATGAGGTTTGTAAGGCAGCCACCAATTTAGACTTTCCTGTGTCTGGTATTCAATATGTCTTTATCACCCACAGCATTAACACGTGGTGACTTAAAGGGACAAGGGTGTCAGAGAGGCAGCTCTGAGTTCTTCAGAAAACATAAAAATTGCCTAAATCATGACAGT
>NW_007886133.1:0-544 GCF_000696425.1 Galeopterus variegatus
TGGACTTGCCCAAGCCTGTTCAAGCCTTCCTGCCATTTCTCTAGGATGGACAGTTCACAACAGGACAGAAGCCCCCAAAGCCCCCCAAAACCCAGCATTTCTCCTGTGTGCTCTCAGGCCTCTTGTACACATCTCTACTTAGCTCATGTACCTTCTGCCAGGAGAGGACACCTTCCTTGTTGCCTAATCAACGTTTTCAAATGAGGGTAGGTGTCCCTTTGCTTTGAGGCACATGATGCTGACACTAGCGAACCTTTCCTGAGCACCCACTATGTGCCAAGCCCTGCTCTAAGAGCTTGTACTGTTGAGTCATTTAATTCTCAGACAACCTAGTGAGGTAGGTCACTATCACTGCTTCATCATCGCCACCCAGTTGTGTAATGAGGAAGGTGAGGCACACAGACCTTGTCCAGGAAGTAGAGGAGCTGGGACTCAACTTGGGCAGTTGGGCCCCAAAGCCATGCCCTGACCACTGCCTCATGGTGCTGCTCGAGGGGCACAGCCTTGGGGATCCCACTGCTGCACTGACCTGTTGCCTCCCTGG
>NW_007886134.1:0-544 GCF_000696425.1 Galeopterus variegatus
AAGTCTCAGAAACCAGCTTAACAGATCCTAAAGTTCAGCCAAAAGAATAGACAGCAGAACTCTGTCCACTCGGAGTCTACCAAGCTCCTGTGGACCAACAGCCAAGTTGTAATCATCACTCTTATCTTCATAATTCAATATCTGGCCCCAAAAAAGACACACTTTTTTTTTTCACTCCACATATTACCTATACCAATATCATTTGCATCTTGTGATTTTTGAGGTCTTTGAATATTCTGTGACCTCATTGGAAAAATGGATAAAAGTTGTCTTAGGTAAGACATGACAGCTGAATTACAACCTCTAATATTGTAGCTATAACTCAAGAATTAAAATAATCTCAAACCATAGTCCTTAGATTTTGACACAATCTCAAACCATAGTCCTTAGATATTGACAGAACGCACAGAGCATACACATCTGTGAAGAGAATTGATACACATGAAAAATAAAAAGAACCCTTTGCACTTACGGTAGAAGACGTATTCAGTGTAGCTTGACCAGATCTTGTCATCTGTATATTGGTTGACAAAAGATGCTGTCA
>NW_007886135.1:0-544 GCF_000696425.1 Galeopterus variegatus
AAATGAATTAATTCAGTATAGTGGCAGGACACAGGATCAACACACAAAAATCAATAGTGTTCCTATATGCCAATAACAAAACAGCTGAAGAAAGTAATCCCATTCATAATAGCTACCAAAAATATGAAATACTTAGGAGTAAATTTAACCAAGGAGGTGAAACCTCTACAATGAAAACTATAACACACTGGTGAAAGAAACTGAAGACAACACAAATACATGGAAAGATACCCCCTTTGTGGGATGGAGAATTAACATCATCAAAATGTCCATATTACCCAAAACAATGTACACATTTGATGTAATCCCTATCAAAAACACCAATGACATTCTTTGCAGAAATAGCAAAAACGATCTTAAAATTTGTATGGAACCATTAAAGACCCTGTATAACTAAAGAAAAAATTTTTTTTGGCAGCTGGCCAGTACAGGATTCCAAACCCTTGACCTTGGTTTTATAACACTGCACTCTAACCAAGTGAACTAAAGCAATCTTGAACAAAAAGAACAAAGTTGGAGGCATCACACTACCTGACTTCAAAAT
>NW_007886136.1:0-544 GCF_000696425.1 Galeopterus variegatus
CTACAATGCACAAGGCATTCCCTGCAACAAAAATTATCCAGCTGCAACTGTCAGTGGTGTCAAGGTTGAGAAAACCTGGTTTATACTAAGGCCACAAAGACCTTTGAGTGCTGCTTAAAAAAAAAAAAAATCAACCTTTGCAGTTTCACTAAATCAGTAACAATCTGGATTAAATATTTTCTTAGTATCATCTGATGCAATTTATAAGAATTCTGCAGACAGATTCCCAAATCATCAAACGTGAGCATCATTTTAGTGACACTTTAAGGAAAATCATTTCAATATCTCTTTAATTAGTGTAGAATAACTAGGCTACCAAAGTACAGCAATATCGCATGGTGGGCGGATTCACACTTGGACTTTGCAGATATTTTCATCCTTGTTTTCATTTTTTTCTCACTATGCCTGGCATAAAATGATGTACTAGATCATGTAGCCATTCAAACCAGCCTCCTGAATAATGTCCCTCAGATGACATGAACGGATTTGTAAAATTGCTGTCATAAGGGTGGGACCTAATCAGGAAGCTTCATTTCTGAGCTAC
>NW_007886137.1:0-544 GCF_000696425.1 Galeopterus variegatus
TTAAGAACAACTGTATTTCAAATTTAGTATATAGATACAAATATTGGAAGAAAATGCAGTGTGATATTATTAATGCTTGTCTAATTTTAATTTCTTTCTTTTTGTTTCTGTTTTAAAATTTTCAATAGAGAATATATCTTTTATAATGAAAATTAATTATTTTTGATACAAAATATATACCACTATATTAACCAGGTTGATGTAACAAAATATCCCTGATATCTGGGTGGTTTTAAAACATACAAGTTTATTTCTTCTTATATAATTTCTACTGTATGTCAGGCACCCCTTCTTAGTTTTGCAATAGTAAAGAAATGAAGAATATACACCACCTCTGAATGATCTCAGTCTAGAAGTGACAAACAGAGTGTGTTGGCCAGTATTAGCAGACAGCCCCAAACTAACTACCTGGGATGCTCAGAATCAAAAGCAGAGAACAGATTTTTGCCAAACATTAACTTCCCCTACCAAAAAATCCATACTTTTTCCCACACTTTATGGTATTAGGGTGACAAGTTCACAATGGGTTTAGTTTAGTTTACTA
>NW_007886138.1:0-544 GCF_000696425.1 Galeopterus variegatus
CTACATGGTTGAGATATAAAACAAAATATTTATTTGAAAACTCAGTAAATGATTCTAGAATCAGGCAGCAGTCTGGACTGAGAGGGTCCAGAGCACTCCACCCCACCACGTGTGCGGGTCATGTTTGTAGCCAGAGGAGAGGAAGTAACATGCAGAAACAACCTGATCGGTTATAGCTTGGAGCTTGCCTTACTTGGGAAAGGGATTTTATCCAGGGAGGAAGGGGCTCAGGCTCTTCCTTTGCAAACAGAAACCAACTCTGGTAACTGATCCAAATAAAAAGAAGTCCGCAGCGGGTTGTTGAACAGAGGGCCCCTTGACCAAACAGGGTCTCCTTTCCCAGGCACTTCTCCCGCCTTTTCTCAGCTCTGGGTGGTAGACGTGCCAGTCCTCGGGAGAGAGACGTGATAGGCCCAGACTTCATCACATGGGGAGATAGAGGCCTGTGATTGGTCACTGCATGAGACTTGAGGGCTTTAGGCAGTCGATATGCTAAGGAAATATGGTGGAGTGCTGTGGGCAGTAAAAGTGCGGTGGGGACACT
>NW_007886139.1:0-544 GCF_000696425.1 Galeopterus variegatus
AAAATTCTCCCACATCTGTCGTCTAGGGCAATTTCCCTCCCTCCTCAAAACTGCATGAAAACAGAAAAATAAAAACTGTCACAGGACAAACGAGTTATGGCCTGGGTTACCTGCACAGAGTGCCTCAACAGAACTACCATGAATTCAGCCGACCATTTTTCATTACCATGTTTTATCACATTTTGATGAAACTCACCACACAGGGGGTAACCAACCTGCTTTATTCCTTGCATTGAGCTCAGAGACCTCAGGAGGCTTTTGGTCATGAGAGAAGCGGTGAGCTTCTCTTTAACACACTCCCGCCTTTCTCAGGAGATCAGAGAAATGGAAAGTCTGTCTTCTGAGTTGTATTTGATATAAATTAAAATCCAGCAAATATTCACGAGAGTACCCAGGATAAATATCAAGCCTGGGCATCGTGGAAGAGGAGAAAGTGACAAGGGAACGCAAATCAAGAATGAATGCCTGTGCTGCTTTGCAGGGGGGGAGGAATAATGACGACTCCTTTGCTACAAATCCGTGCTGTCTGAACTGTTCACGGGCT
>NW_007886140.1:0-544 GCF_000696425.1 Galeopterus variegatus
TAGTTTATAAAACTAAGGCCCAGAGAGGAAAATTAACTCCTCAGTGGAGGAGCTGGGCCATCAATCCAGACAGGCTTGCTCCATGCCCTGTGCTCTTAATCGTGAAACTGAGAACAAGGAACAAAAGAGCAGCCTCAACACTAGAAGGATCTGGAGAATCTGGAAGTGTTGAGCAAACACCAGGCTTGCCAGGAGCCCCTACGCCTGGGTAAACGGCCTCCTCAACACTGTACTGCTAGTCAAAAGAATCACAATGGCTGTAAACATTTAGAAAGGGGGAAATGATTTATGGCTGAGGCACTTAGTGATGACCTGTAACTTGGCAAAGTGTAACAGGAACGTTTGATGCTCTTCTTGGAGTTGCACCCACGTGATGAGCACGCAGATGGGCAGGTTGTTGGGAGGGCGTGGAGCTCACACAAGACGAGAGGAGGCTGAGGACAGAGCCTGACTGATTTTGCTGGTGAAGATTCAAGAAGACATTTTTAGATTTAGCCAGCTCATGACTTAGACAGACAGCCAAAGAATAAGCCAAAGGGGCCAG
>NW_007886141.1:0-544 GCF_000696425.1 Galeopterus variegatus
TTTATTTAGGATGGTGGGAACTTCCTAGGTCCTCTTCCATGACATGCCAGAGGATGGGCTATGGTACTCTGTGCCCAGGTGTGCCACCCCACAACTGCTTATGCAAGCTTCATGCTGGGTCCTCTGTGAGTTACCAACTGTCACTATGTACCTCTAGAAAAGGGGGGGTAAGTGTTCCAGGTTCCAGAGTCACTCTTCTGTCTCACAAGAACTTCCAATGTGGTCCCCCAATTTTGGGGAATGGGTCAATAGTTCCCATATTGCACGGAATAGGGGGATAGTTGAAGATATAATAATTTCATAAGGAATTCTATTCCCTCTCAAAGGTGGCCTCTCATTCTTTTTGTCCTTTTCCCTTCTTTTCTTACCTCTTCCTGGTGCTAAAAGCCACTAATCAAGTTTAGATGGTTATATTGGTTATCTACTTTTGGCAGATCAAATTACCCCAAGACTTAGCAGCTTAAAACAACAAACCTTTATTATCTCACCCAGTTTCTGAAGGTCTGGAATCCAGGTGTGGCCTTGCAAGTGTGGTTATGGCCCA
>NW_007886142.1:0-544 GCF_000696425.1 Galeopterus variegatus
CGGTCCGGTCTCAGCCCCTCCCCGCCCCCAGGCTCCCACTCCCTGCGGTATTTCTACACCGGCGTGTCCCTGCCCGGCCGCGGGGAGCCCCGCTTCATCGCCGTCGGCTACGTGGACGACACGCAGTTCGTGCGGTTCGACAGCGACGCCGCGAATCAGACGGCTGAGGCGCGGGCGCCGTGGGTGGAGCAGGAAGGACCGGAGTACTGGGAGCCTGAGACGCTGAGAGCCAGGGACACCGCAAAGAATTTCCGAGTGAACCTGCGGACCCTGCGCGGCTACTACAACCAGAGCGAGGCCGGTGAGTGACCCCCTCCCGTGCCCCACAGGGGGCGGGGGTCGACCCAAATCTCGGGGTCCTAACTTCAACTCGAGACTAGAGCCGGTTTGTTTTCGGGGTTTTTTGGCGGCTGGCGGGTGAAGGGATCAGAACTTTTGACCTTGGTATTACAATACCCGCTCTAACCAACGCCTCTTCCTCTCCCGGGAGTGGCGATAAGAGGCTGGGCGGGGCTGGGGGGGCTGAGTGGGCGGGGCTGACCTC
>NW_007886143.1:0-544 GCF_000696425.1 Galeopterus variegatus
CTATTATTTATATTATTCTGTGTGTATACTTTAAAAATGTTAAAATCTTTGATAAGGCTGCTGTTCTTATTTCTGTTTTAATATGGAATAAAAGTTTATACTTTTTAGAGCTAGGTGGGATGCTAGATTATTTAATGTATGGGACAGATACTCAGAGAAGTTAAGTGCTTTGACCAAGGCCACACAGCCCACCATCCCAGGCCAGGATTTTTTCTGGTACCTTATAAAAATTCACTGAAGTGTATTTTGTGGTATGTGCTTTAGTGTTTCTAATATAGTATTTCAACGACACTGTTTTTAAATATTTAAGTGCACTTAAATTGCCTTAGGCTTCCTCTTTCATTATAATTTTTCAATTTTTGTATTATTCTGTGTTTTCCAAAAAGATAAAATCAATGCATTTCTGGTTGTAAACCAATGTTCAAACTGATCAACCCTATGTCATGTGGATTCTTTTCCTTACCCTACCCAGATCATTATACTGCAAACCCAAAAGTAAGAGTCAAAAGTACCGTGCCCTTTTAACTTTAATTGACAGTTTTTA
>NW_007886145.1:0-544 GCF_000696425.1 Galeopterus variegatus
CAGTCCATCCCCCATGCAGCTATGAGCAGCCCATCCTTGTAACTCCTCACCCACAAACCTCCAGGGACTCCCTGTCGCTTTCAGGATCAAGTCCAGGCTCCTGCACATGGTTTCCAAGCCCTTTGCCATCTGGGACCAACATATGTCCCAGCTCCATTTCCAACCAGCTCCCATCCCTCCACCCCTCCTTCACTCCAGTGACCCCAAAGTTCTTATCTTTCCTGAAAACACTGCTTTCTTTCCCTTCTTCACGACTTTGCACATGTTTTTGCTTCAGGGTGGGAAGCTCATTCACCCTTCTGCCCCTGGGACCTTCCTACTGATCGTCCAGATCCCAGCTCACAAGACACAGCCTCGGTGATGCCTCTCCAGTGTCCTTGTTCTCTCTCCAGCCCCGTTCCTATCTCTTTCACGTAGCGCGGTGGCAGAACAGAGTCGAGGCCAAGACCAGGGCTCTAGCTAGTGCCCTGGCCTAATCTTAGACAAGAGAGTTAACCTTCCAGTGCCTCGGTTTCCTCATCTGTAATAAAGGAGACAATAATAG
>NW_007886146.1:0-544 GCF_000696425.1 Galeopterus variegatus
AATATTTTAAAATATCAAAACAAAAGTTATTTTATGAATCTCTGGGATAGATTCCATTCACAATGAATAGCATTGGTTCTACTATTTGTGTATTTTCAATATTTCCAAGTAAGTTTTATGAAATATTGTTTTTATTTTACTAACTCATTTGCATAATCTAAATAAATGCAACCATAGCATATCATCTTTAAATTAACATTTTCCGAGTCTAACTCATGTAGCTCAACAGGCCACATTCTAAGGCTATAAGCATCAATATGCACAATATTGGACTACTATAAATAGCAGAGAAGTTCAGGTATTAGGTACTATATAGATAAAATTGTCAAACTAAAAGTAAGTGGTGATATACCATTGTCCCCAAAAATCTCACAGAGCTGGAATTTCCTGTCTATTTGTATAGTTTATATAATCCCTTTAAACTGGAAATTTTGGGTTCTAGCTGAATTCTATTACTGTGTATATTTATGACATCCGTTCATTAGATTTATAAATGCATAGTCATTGCATAATTCTTTAGGTATGTGCACATAAAATAAATGAA
>NW_007886147.1:0-544 GCF_000696425.1 Galeopterus variegatus
AGGTTTCGGTGATGGGCCATAATAATCAACCACATTGTATATTGACAAAATAAAAATTTAAGGGAAAAAAAATTAAATAAATAAATAAACACCATTTCACTTTAAAAAAATAAATAAATAAATAAAGCCTGCTTCAAGGTTGCCCCCAAGCTGAGCCAGAACTCTCATGACGAGAGTGAGAGTGAGCTGGACACTCAGGACACAAAAGTTAGGAAGGCGCCCTCGCAGGGTCCTGTAATTGCTGGCAGGGTCAGTCCCTGAGAGGGAGTGCCTCTTTAAATGTGCATCACAGACGCCTGCTAGCATCACACTAGACCCACCCCCGTGATTGGTCAGGCATTCAACGCCCCTCCCCTCCGCAGCCTCAAACACTGGTTGCTTAGGTAACAGACGCTTCAAAGCCTGCAGAGTGGGAAGCTGCCGACCTGACCTTCTCGCATCTCCTAACCGTATGTAGGCCAGAAGCTGGCACCGACACTACCACCACCCCACAATGTCCCGGGTCCCGGACTGGAAGAGGGCAGAGCGTAGTCCAGGAGCTCCT
>NW_007886148.1:0-544 GCF_000696425.1 Galeopterus variegatus
TGTATACTTAAAATCTGCTAAGAGGGTAAGTCTTATAGCAAGTGTTCTTACCGTGAAAATAGTAATAATAATAATAATAATAGTAATAACAATAAGAAGAAGAAAGGGTGTGGGAGAAAACTTTGGGAAGTGATGGATATGTCTATTGCCTTGATGATAGGGATGGTTTCACAGGTATATACTTACCCCCAACCTCATCAAGTTGTACACATTAAACGTGTACAGCTTTTTACATGTTAATCATAATTCAGTAGAGCAGTTTTTTAAAAAAGGAAAGAAAAAGAACAGGGCTTGCCTCTTTTGCCCTCCGTTTCAGATCTTCTGGGCTGGAGAAGGTGTACAATCTCTCTTCATCCATATGACAATTTTCGGGGGCAGGCCCTGCCACTCCAAAGCAACTTCTTCAGTATTGGGTTGGGTATAAGTTTTCTAATTGGTCATTGGAACCACAATTCTCAATAACATGTGCCACTTGCAATCACCATTTTTCTGACACCAGAGTATATCCCTTTATTGGACTAAACCTAAGAAAGGAATAAAGGCA
>NW_007886149.1:0-544 GCF_000696425.1 Galeopterus variegatus
TGTTCCCAAACCCAGACACATAGACAGCTATTTTGTAGGTAGATGAAAAGAAGAAAGAAAGAAAGGTAAAAAAGCAAATATAACAAAATATTAATAGTTGTTGCATTTAGTCAGAGAGGAGAAAACATATCAGTTTCCTCTTTGGAAACTATCTCCAGAGCATTTTTGTATGACATAGAAATCAAATTCACTACCTCATTTTTTACTTTATTTTTTCATCAATACTGGCTCTGAAATGCTTTTGGCTGTTTTCATTTAGTGAAATATGTACACAAGTCAAACATTTTAACTACTTAGGAAATTCAAGGGGTACATTATCCACTACTTACAAAGCAGTGAGTATCAATCTTGACTTCACATTATCTCACTAGGACCAAATGTTGCTGATGCCCAAATCCCACCCAGAAAGATTGTAATGTGCTTCTTTTAACCTTCCCAGGTTATTCCAAAAAGTACATTCAGTGTTGTACAACACTGGACTACACATTGAATTCAGAGGCTCTTAAAGTATTAAAAAATGGAATGCCTCAATGAAACACTAGCT
>NW_007886150.1:0-544 GCF_000696425.1 Galeopterus variegatus
CTTTGTTATTAAAAAAATGTATCTACTTCAGATGTGTCTGGGGGCATCCTGATGTGCACCACATACCCTTCTCATTTTGATGCTGACCCTCTGGCTCATTTCTTAGATGTCTATAACATTGCTCATATTTATTTTTAGGTAGATTGCAGAGATCCTATCTTGGCCAGGGGAAAAGAGTCGCAACGTGCCCTTCCTTCATAATACCACTACAAGGCAGTGTGTCGTCAAGACATTTACAACAAAGCCCCCCTACACAAACTGGTAAGCAGCTCTGATTCACATGATTGTGAACTGATCTTTATTTTAAAAAGTCCATTTAAATATTTATTTTGGTATCACACCAACTTCTAACGGCTATGGACGCTAAAGCCAAATGTAAATATTAAGATTTTAACAGGAGAAGGAGTTAATAAAGAAAAGACAAAGAAAAAAAAATACTTGAAATAAATATAAACTTTAAAAATCGATGTGGCTGACATCAGGGAGTTAGTAACAAGACTTGAACATATTTTGTTATTCCAGAAACGCTAGAATTATTTTAATT
>NW_007886151.1:0-544 GCF_000696425.1 Galeopterus variegatus
GTAAAGGCACTAGGAAAGACCTCTTGGCACCACCTATCTTTGGTAAAGTTAGCACCTGAGGCTCCACCTGACGAATCTATGCACACCAACCCAGAGGGGTCCTTCTGCTCAACCCCAAACCCAGCTTTTCCTTACACTTCATCTATCTCAGGACCTACAAAATAAAAAATTTCCAGGACCTCCACTCTTCCCCCAATTCCAGAGGAGAGAGAATCTCCCCTCCTGGCAGTCATCCCCTTGCTTTTACAGGCCTCTACCTCGCTCATGAAAGAGCCACTCCAAGACTGATCCCAACCTGCTATCATGAGTTTGCCATCATGGGACATGATAAGCATATGCCACCCTGTGTCTCTAACCTTTATTGTGCCACTTGTCCTAACACTGGCTATAGGATTGGCGTCCGCCACCCCAAGAAATTGCAGCACCACAGAAATAATTCTCCTGGCACTCCTATGCCTCCTGTCAGTAGGATGTTTCTTAACCACCTCGCTAAGTCAATGTACCTTTTAAATTAACTCTTTCTGCCCCAATCCCAAAAGAGATG
>NW_007886152.1:0-544 GCF_000696425.1 Galeopterus variegatus
TGAAAAACCACAAGAAAATGTACCACTGGGAGGCTGAGGAAGCACACACATCCGCTGGAGGCGTTTGCACCGCGAGAGCTCAGAACAGCAGGGCAATCTGAAAGAGAATCTAAAATAGGTGTGGCTGCATAGTCAACCAGGTGAAGCAAGGAGAGGACTCTGTAAGGCAGGAATCGTGTAGAATAATAATAATAAAGAACAGGTCCATTTTTTAAAGTAAAAATTCTAGAAAGTAAAAATATATAGTCAATTTAAAAACTTAGTGGTTAGATCAGAGACACAGCCTGAGAGACTGATTAGATTAGTAAATAGAGCTGAGGAAGTTACCCATAATGTAGCACAAAGTGATAAATGAATGGAAAATATACAAAGAGTGAAAGATATATTAAGAGATATGAAGAACAGAATAAAACAAAAAATACCTAAAAGGTAAGTAAGAGAAGACATATATATTCACTCATCTGTGCAAAAAGAAACACATAAGAATAATCCAGAGATGGATGCGATGGATTATCTGCAGGGTGGGTTAGAATGCTGTGGGAAG
>NW_007886153.1:0-544 GCF_000696425.1 Galeopterus variegatus
ATGTTTGAAGCCTGAATTGTGGAGTTTCGTGTTCCTTCTACAGTTTAAAACAAAACACAGAAGGAAATACACTTTACTATCATGACATGTCATCTGCAAATTATATGTCTAACTGTTGAGCTTATTTTAGAAATTCTCCTCACTAATTTGCTTGTGTTTTTGAATAGCAAGTAATATGTTTTCAATCATGAAAGGTTACAGGGAAATTTTTGTGGTAAAAACTGGCCTTCCACTGGCATAAAAATCATAAGTCTCACTGCAATCCTCTGGGAAATAACATTTTTTTTCATCATTTGTCAAGCAGCTTTCAAACTGGTTTAATAGCTACTGTTGCTGAGAATGGTTGTTTACATCCACTGAAAACTGATGTCATTCAAAACTATGTAAGAGAGGGCCGAGCCCGTGGCGCACTCGGGAGGGTACCGTGCTGGGAACGCAGCAGCGCTCCCACCGCGGGTTCGGATCCTATATAGGGATGACCCATGCGCTCATAGCGCTCACTGGCTGAGCGCGGTGCGGCCGGTCTCAAAAAGGACAAAAAAAA
>NW_007886154.1:0-544 GCF_000696425.1 Galeopterus variegatus
TTCAAGTCTACACTGGATGTAAATTTGTACCAAATGACTTTTTTGTTTTTGTCCTTTTTGAAACCGGGTCAGCCAGTGAGCGCTGTGAGCGCACTGGTCATCCCCAAATAGGATCCGAACCCGCGGCGGGAGCGCTGCTGCGCTCCCAGCGCCGCACTCTCCCGAGTGCGCCACGGGCTCGGCCCCCCCAAATGACTTTTTAAAGTTATCTTTCAATACTGAGATTTGATGGATGTTGAATAATAATCATTATTGTGTAATATTTTTGGTTTTAATAGTTAAAATATTTTACTGCTGCACATAAACAATTGTGAAACACGAATGTTTTTGAAATACAGTGGGGATACTTAATAGCTGTTTAGGACACAAATTAGGAAGAATGGGTAACTTAGGCCAGTGGTTCTCAAACTTGTGGTATGCATCAGAACCATTTGGGTAGTTTGTGGAAATATAGATACTCAGAACCCACTCAGTATCTACAAAACCAGAATCTCTGGGTTACCAGAGATTTTTTGGATGATTTTTGGATCATTTTTGGATGATT
>NW_007886155.1:0-544 GCF_000696425.1 Galeopterus variegatus
AACAACATTCTACTTAATGATACATGGTTCCAAGAAGAAATCAAGCAGGAAATAAAAAAAAAATTATCGAAACTAATGAAAATACTGATACATCATACCAAAACTTGTGGGATACAGCAAAAGCAGTACTAAGGGGGAAATTTATTGCATTAAATGCTTACCTCAGAAAAATGGAAAGATGGCAAGTGAACAATCTAATAATGCACCTTAAAGAACTAAAAAAACAAGAACAATCCAAACCAAAAGTTAGCAGAAGGAAAGAAGTCATCAAGATCAGAGCAGAACTTAACGAAATTAAAACCCAAAAAACAATACAAAAGATCAAAGAATCAAAAAGTTGGTTTTTTGAAAAGACTAATAAAAACGACAAACCACGAGCACGGCTAACAAAAAAACGAAGAGAGAAGATTCAAATAACGAAAATTAGAAATGAAAAAGGTAATATTACAACTGACCCAACCAAAATACAAGGAATCATCCGAGACTATACGCCAACAAGTTCAAAAATCTGGAGGAAATGGATAAATTTCTGGACTCACACAAG
>NW_007886156.1:0-544 GCF_000696425.1 Galeopterus variegatus
TTCATCTCTCTCTCCTTCTCCACGTGTCAGTACCCTTAGCAGCAAGCACATGGCGTGGCACAGATAAGGAACGTGCAAGCACTTAGGGAAAGATATAAAGTGGTATCATCCATCTTCTTCTTTTTTAAAATCCTAATTAGACACAGGAAACAGCAGCTCTTTCCTAAAGCTCTCTAGACACTATCTAAAGTTCCTATCTAAAGCTATCTGGACACCCTTTTCAGAAATACAAAACTCGCCCTGCAAAACATGTAGTTTTGGAGGAACTGCTTTTATTTGATGTCATTTCTTACATATAAAAAACATTTCTGATATAGTTTGGATAAAGTTGCCCCCCACAAAGTTCATGTTGAAATCAATATGCCACATCTCCACCCTGGCAGTGTTGGTAAGTGTTTGGGTCATGGGGGGCGGATCCCTCATGAATGGATTAATGCCCTCCCTGGGCCAGGGGTAGTGAGTGAGTTCTCGCTCTATTAGTTCCCATGAGAGCTGCTTGTTTTAAGGAGCCAGGCACCTGCCCTCCTCCTCTCTCTCTTGCTTC
>NW_007886157.1:0-544 GCF_000696425.1 Galeopterus variegatus
AAGGAATAAGAAATACAGACTTCACTTCAGGGAAAGTACAGCCTAGCTCCAGAAACTGAGCGGTGGCCACAGGAAGTTTAATACAAAAGTAAGAAATACACACTTGACCAAGAGCAGACTGGTTCCAGAGTGAACAGCAGCTTACTAAATATAAGTTTAACACAGAAAGTAAGATATACACACCTCACAGGTGAAGTGCGGGCTGGCTCCAGAGAGAACGAGCAACAGCCCTGCCTTCTTCCTGGGTTCTACTTTTATAGTTAGCTATGCATACATATTCATGCTACCTAGTGAATATTCAACTAAGGGGGGGTTCCCAGTTATGTGACAGGTTATGTAACATAGACTTGCACATGCTCAGTTGGTCTCTTTGGAACATGCCCTTCATTCAAATTCCCCCAGATACACTTAAAATATGCTAGGAGCTCGCAAGTGCCTCCAGTGGAAGGTCATTCATAGGATAAACTTCTTTCTAGAGCATGTTCAGCCACTGAATTACATAAGTCTGCCTCCTGTGGTCTCAATCTCCACATGTTGGTGCCAA
>NW_007886158.1:0-544 GCF_000696425.1 Galeopterus variegatus
TTGTGAAATAGTTTGGTAGTAGTGACTGTGGAACAAAATACAATTTGCCAAAGCTAAGCTTTATAAGAGAGAAAAGGGGGAAAGAGAACATGGTGAAATTTAAAAGGCAAACCCTAAAGGGAATAGGATATGATGTTTGTCCATTTAAAAGAAATGAGCATCCTACCAAAATTATTAACCAAATCTAATCAAGCCTTTAAAATTAATTTCCAGTTTACAGAAAATACAAGGGCTGTATCAAAAAAAAAAAAAGTTAATTGACACCACAAGGAAATGCAAAGACAAATCAGAAGGTGAGACATTCTGCATTACAACTGTTCTGGCTCCTCAGATGCCAATGTAATTTTTTTTTAAGTATGATTGTTTTAGAATAAAGAGATTAAAAACCATAACAACTAAATACAATGCATAAACTCGGGTTGGATCCAGTTTCTAAAGTATCAATTTAAAAACCCATATTGGAGACAACTGGCTCAGGACACGCATAAGCCCCACCAAAGGAAGGATGGGGACTTCCCAGCACTCTCACCCTCCAGTGCCTATA
>NW_007886159.1:0-544 GCF_000696425.1 Galeopterus variegatus
TGCAGAAATATGAGTATGGTCGTTTACAATTGGGCTTGAAATTTGAATCTGACCTTCACAGCAAAAGCAAATTAGGACATAATTAAAATTAACAGAACTCATTACATAGTTTACTCTGTCTTTCATAAAAGAACCCATTGGTTTCTAAAAGGAAAATAAGAGATTTTCATGGGCACAGAGTGAAATGCTTCAGCAAAGTTTTGATGTTGTGGTCCATAGCTCTTTCCATACCTTCTTTACTCTGGTCTCCAAAAATGAGGTGTTCCTCTTCTTAAGAATAATGTCTTCTCTGTTCTTAATCCCATCTTTCCTATGGCTTCTAGAACCTTTCCCCATCAGTTAATATTTATACTGAAATGTTAAATAGTTCTTTCTTTGCTGCCTCATTCCCCTCTTTTTACTTCCCTCACTCTTCACATCCTGAAGAGAAAACAACAAACTATTCTTTTGTCTGTGTGTCTAAGTTAGTTACTTGTGATAATGTAGACGTTAAAAGCACAGACGTTGGAGGTAAAAACATGTAGATTTCAATCCTGGCTCCACC
>NW_007886160.1:0-544 GCF_000696425.1 Galeopterus variegatus
TTTTTTCTATTTCTGTGAAGAATGTCACTGGTATTTTTATGGGGATAGCAATGAATCTATAGATCACTTTGGGTAGTATGGACATATTCACAACATTAATTCTTTCAATCCATGAACATGGAATGTCTTCCATCCTTTAGTCTTCTCTTTAATTTCATTCAGCAGTGATTTATAGTTCTCATTGTAGAGATCTTTCAACTCCTTGATTAAATTTATTCCTAGGCATGTTTTTTTTTTGGTAGCTATTGTAAATGGGCATGCTCTCTTGATTTTTTTTTTCTGCTAGTTCATTGTTAGTGTATAAAAATGCTACTGATTTTTATATGTTGATTTTGTATCCTGCAGCTCTACTGAATTTGTTTATCGGCTCTTAGAGTTTTTGGTGGAGTCTTTAGATTTTTCTATATATTGGATCACGTCATCTGCAAATAGGGACATTTGACTTCATCTTTTCCAATGTGGATGTCTTTTATTACTTTCTCTTGCCTAATTGCTCTGGCTAGAACTTCCAGTACAATGTTGAATAGAAGTGGTGGAAGTGGGC
>NW_007886161.1:0-544 GCF_000696425.1 Galeopterus variegatus
TATTCTATATTTTTAATCATATTTCTTCGCTTTTAGCTTTTTTTTCTGTTTTTGTCACGGCCGGCTGGTATGGGGAACTGAACCCATGACCCTGGCGTTACAAGGCTGTGCACTAACCATCTGAACTAACTGGCCATCCCTTGCTTTTAGCTTTTAAAATAAGTTGCTGATAAATATCTTTAAATCTGAAAAACTATTTTCTCATAGACTTTTTAAAAAATTGATAAGCACTTGACAAATAATTCTTTTTTTTTATTGTAACATAGTTGATTATACATATCCATGGGGTACATACAGAGTTGAATATCAATACCTGCGTGCAATCTGTGATGCTCAAATCAGGATGATTGCTATAAACATTATACAATGTAATTGTTTTTCGTGGCCCGTTACCAGCTGGCAAATAATTCTTAATCTTTGCATCAATTTCTGTTTGTACCTGTGAAATGATAGTCTTTTCACCTTTGATTAAGTAATTCATGGTTTTTTAGTATTTTGTAATCAACTTTATTGAGATATAATATACATATAATAAAATGTTTCC
>NW_007886162.1:0-544 GCF_000696425.1 Galeopterus variegatus
TTGCCCTAAGGCCTACTCCTACTACCAGCAGCTCTTGTTGACTCTGAGGTTGGATTTTTTTCCAGTTTTTATTTGAGTTAACCTCTGACACTGACGTCACAGTAGCTTGATTCTATACAAGGGTTTCAGTGCTCATTCTCTGCCTCTGTTTTCAGTGTGACTCTCGCAATATTTACTGTAAAGCACATGCAAAAAATCTTAAAATATTATGTTCTATGAATATCCCTCTTGTCTGTTTTCTAACACTGCTATAGTTTTGTTACTATTTTTATTGCATTTTAATGTGATTTGAGGAATGAAGGATGGTTAATTTAAACTATCACATTAACACCTTGGTCTGGGTGTCTTACAGGTGAAATAACAAATATTGAATATTCATTTATGTTTACCATACTGTAGGCAATCTGAATACTACTGAAAAAGAGGTAAATGTATTTTTCTGAAATTGGATTGCATGTTTTCTTTTTTTTTTTTTTTTCCTTTTTTTGTCTTTTTTTCGTGACCGGCAATGGATCACAACCCTCAGTGTCGCACCCGTACCGGA
>NW_007886163.1:0-544 GCF_000696425.1 Galeopterus variegatus
CAGACTACTCAGTGAATATGGTTCAGATTTAACTATTTCTGTCTGCTCCACTCTGCATTTCATCCCCCATATTTGAACTGTCAGTGAACTTCAATTTTCATCCTTCATCCAAGACTGCACTTCTTTCAGGGTATGGGGATTACTGGGGAACCTCCCCCCAACCAGCTCTCTAACTTGCAAGACTCACCTTGGGAGCAATGAGAAAGTAGTAAAATAATAATAAAAAAAATTAATATTTACGTAAATCAAAGTATTTAATAAACAGATGAAATATAATGGGGGTAAATATAAATCTTCACATTTTGCTTTAAAAACATCAGTGCAAACATGAGAAGATAAGCTATGTGGCTGAATATTTGTGAGTTTTGGTAATAAGTGCTCTGTGAGTCAATGTCTTGGTCTACTTGGGTTGCTGTAGCAAAATACCATAGACAAGGTGACTTAAACGACAGAAGTTTATTTCTCATAGTTCTGGAAGCTGGGTGTCTGAGATCAGGGTGCTGGCATGGCTGGGCTCTGGTGAGGGCTCTCTTCCCGTTTTATA
>NW_007886164.1:0-544 GCF_000696425.1 Galeopterus variegatus
AAGTATGCTGAAAACATAATCAGAGATTCATGCAAAGATGTATAGATATAGAGAGATGTTCGTCACAGTATTACTTATAACTGGGACCCTAATAATCCTAGACTACGGGAATGGTTAACAGTGAAGTTTCTACTCCCAAAGTACTCAGAGGCTATTAAAAATTATGTGTTTAAATTTCATTTAGTGAAAGGGAAAGCAGTTTCTAACATACTATGTCACAAAGAGCAAGCAGGTTGTTTTCCAATGATAGGAATAGATACAACTGCAAATACAAATATAAATACAGGTATATGGTGTCAGGCAGGATTTCTACCAAAAGTAGTAGAAAGATGTTTCACTAAGTTATAGACTTTAAAAAACTGTACAGATAATACACACTTAACTGTATTATTTTTAACCTGGAAAATACAGATGTTAGAGAAGAAAACAGAATTATCTCTAATCTTGCTAACAAAATGTTACTGAAAATCCAGGAAAAATAATTTTCAAATCTTAAAAGGTTATTTCTACTTTCTGTTTTCTATTAATAAGCATTAAATTTTTT
>NW_007886165.1:0-544 GCF_000696425.1 Galeopterus variegatus
TGATGGGACAGGTACCTTTATAAGAAGAGGAAGACAGACCCATGCTGACACACATGCTCTCGTGCTTTGCATGAGATACCCTCTGCCGTGTTACAGTGAAGCACAAAGGCCCTCACCAAATGCCAGCACCATGCTCCTGGACTTCCCAGTCTCTAGAACTAACTGTGAGCTAAATAAAATTTTGTTTTTTATAAATTATTCAGTCCATGGTATTCTGTTACAGCAACAGAAAGATGGACTAAGACATCAAGTATTATGTATTATGAGAATTTAAACATCATATTGTATACCAAATATTTCAATGAACTGATATCTTGACTATGAGTATATTCTTTATGTGCTAAGCACATGTGGGTTTAGATAACCTTCCTAATTTTATCTGCAAACTGCCTTATTTTATAGGCAAAGGATCAGGTCAGAGTTGGGTGAATATGGCATGAAAGGCACTAACGTGTGGAATGTGTGGCTGCTTTACAACTTTGGAAAGAAATACCTCTCTTCTACCCAGTAGGGGTGAAAAGATTTCTGTCCTCATTCATCACTA
>NW_007886166.1:0-544 GCF_000696425.1 Galeopterus variegatus
AATTTTGAATCTGAAAGCAAAAGGATTTACCCCCATAACAAAACCTTCATTAAAAAACAAACTCAAAGTAATTTAAATGGGATTTGCAAACCTCCAGGTTATATATTTCTCATGAAATCCAATTAAATCAAATAAATACAAAACCTGGGCAAATGTTAAGAGTTTAGTCTATTCTATTCAGTTGAATAATACCAAATTTATTAGAGCAGGGGTTTTCAACTTTTATTAGCCAGTTACTTCTTAAAGGAATTTGTAAAACTATGTACTTTATTACTAATAGAGTTTGGGTATGTTGTACCCCCAAAGCTCATGTCAAAATCTAATCCCCAATGTGGCAGTGTTGGGAGCTATCTGGGGGTGGATCCCTCATGAATAGATTAATGCCCGACTTCTCCCTCTATTAGTTCCTGTAAGAGCTGGTTGTTTAAAAGGACCCTGACACCTTTCCTCTCTCTCTCTGCTTATACCTGCCAGCTTATTCCTGCCGGCTGCCCTGCATCTTTCTACCACAAGTAGAAGCAGCCTGAGTCCTATGCCAGATGCA
>NW_007886167.1:0-544 GCF_000696425.1 Galeopterus variegatus
TTGCCTCGGGACTTGGGCCTTACCTTGAAGTTTCCTCTCTGGTCCGCTCTGGGAGTTCTCTTTGGCCCTTGAGTTCTGGCCCTGGCAGCTGGATCCTGTCCTGCCGGTCCAACAGGGTGTGTGAGATCTGTAAGTCTCTGCCTCCCTATCCGGGCGTTTCCCCAAAGTCTCCGCCTCGCTATCCGGGCGTTTCCCCTCTCTGTGTGTACACGATGGGGCCTCCCGGAGGGTGTGTCTTTTTTTCCGAGACTCCTCCTCCTTTGCCAGACCCCTCCCCTCTCTGGGCGCTCAGTACAGGGCGGGGGCGGGTCCTCTGCAATCCTCGTCTCTCAGCCCCGCCCGCCCCGAAGGGGTCTCAGGCCTCCGCCACGGACACTGTGGGCGGTCCTGCGGCCCTGGTCGAGGTCCTCTCTGGGCCTCCTACCTTCCCCTCGTGTTGCGGCCCCCTTTGTGGTTGAGTTATCTCCCACACCAGGGCGCAAGCCCCCGGGGGAGGATCCCACAGCACACAGTTCCTCTTTGAATCCCCCCAGCATGAGCCGGC
>NW_007886168.1:0-544 GCF_000696425.1 Galeopterus variegatus
AGTCCTTAGAGAGCTCAAGTTTTAGGTCCCTTCTCTCTCTTCTGATTCCCTGGTGATCTTCCTCAGCCTCAAGGTCCCTCTGACTCTCTATTCATTCTTATATCAAAGCCTACCCTGTAGAAAGGCAGTAGAAGACGCTCATTCTTCTTTTATTTATTTATTTATTTATTTTAATTTTTTTTTCCTTTTTTTTTTTTTTCGTGTCCGGCACCGGATCGCAACCCTCAGTGTCGCGCCCGTACCGGACCGGACTGGCAACGGTATCGCAACCCTTGGTGTTGCACCCGCACCTCACTCAGCCAGTGAGCGGTAACCGGTCTGTATGTGGGATCCGAACCCTCGGCAGGAGCGCTGCCGCACTCCCAAGCGGCGCACTGTAGCAGTGTGCCACCGGGCCGACCCGACACTCATTCTTCTTAATAGTGACTCATAACAGCTCAAAATAAGAGGCCTTTGCAAATGAAGACAATGGGAGCCGTGTTTTCACCCTCGAAGAAGGGAGTTGAAAGTATGGAAAGAGGGAAGGAGAGAATAATCCCAAGGA
>NW_007886169.1:0-544 GCF_000696425.1 Galeopterus variegatus
TAATGTAACAAAATCTAAACCAGTGGGGGCTAGGAAAAGATGATGATGGGGCAACCTGGCCGCAGCCTCGCCATGGAGGCTCAGCCTGCAGGGGACCTTAACGTCCCTTTCACCTCCTCTGTAACCAGCCCATCCGAAGTGTGAGCTTCTTGAAAGGTGGCCACGTTGAATTGCCACCCAAGTCTTTGTCACAGATTCGGAATTGCTGGCAACGCTTGCCACCAAGCACAGCAGTGGCATCATCCTGGTGGCCTCGGTGGAGGTGCGGAGCAGCAGGGTGGTTGGCAGGCACGCGTGGTGAGTGGTTCCAGGGCCACCACGCACAGGCTCAGGAAGGAACGACTTTAGGAAACACTGCTGGGCAATGACTGACTCACAGACATGTAGTGTTGCTACTTTCCCATTTGTTTATGGATATGCATTTTTTTTTCGTGACCGGTAACCCTCGTGGTACCACAACTGGCAACGGGATCGCAACCCTCAGTGTTGCGCCCGCACCGCACTCAACCAGTGAGCGGACCAGTCTCTATATGGGATCCGAACC
>NW_007886170.1:0-544 GCF_000696425.1 Galeopterus variegatus
ATTCCCGATTTCATCTGTTTCTGTTGTAATCTTTGTTATTTCCCACTTATATTTGCTTTTGGTTTAGTTTGCTCTTCTTTTTCTGCTTTCTTAAGGTAGAAATTACATTACTATTTTGAGATTTTTCTTATTTTTAATATGGGTGTTTACAAGTGTAGATTTTCCTCTAAGCACTGCATGAGCCCTGCAGCCTATAAACTTTGATTTGTTGTGCTTTCATTTTTATCTCAATGTACTCTCTAATTTCTCTGTGATTTTTCTTTTTCGCCATTGTTTATTTAGGAGAGTACTGTTTAATTTCCACACATTAATGAATTTTCTAAATTTCCTTATGTTATTTTGATCAGAGAACATATTTTGTATGATCTTAGTCTTTAAATGTATTAAGACTTATTTTATGGCCAAAAATAAAATTAAAATTAAAAAAGAAAAAAAAAACAGAGAAAGATAAGTGTTGGTGAGAAAGTGGAGAAATTGGAATCCTTGTGCATTGCTGGTGTTCTAATAAACTTGTGCACCCTCTGTGGTAAACAGTATGGTGTTT
>NW_007886171.1:0-544 GCF_000696425.1 Galeopterus variegatus
TCCTGTTGAGCATAAGCACAAGGACTAGCAAGCAGACTGCATTTCAAGCCCCAGGGCCACCGTCTCTGATGAGCACATGCCAGGAGGAAGCAAGGACAAAGAGGTGAGCTTGACCATTAAGCCCACACATCTAAGTCAATGAAGATACCGTCACCCCGGGAGCCACCTCCTCAGAGATTTTCTGCTCTCAGGCAAACACTTTGTTTTTCATCCAGAAGGGTCAAAAACATGCAAACGTGTAAATAATTGAAGTGTTGCTTAAGATCATGTCTAAACAGTGTGCAAAAATAAATATCCTTACTGTAAAGCAAGACGACATACAGTATCCTTCTGGGGAAGCAAAAATACAAGGTGTAATTCGGGGGGAAATAGTTTTATGAGACCCAACTTCCCCCTGAGGCTTTCCGGAAGCCATAAAAAAGGGCGAAGAACCCAAACTCATAGATTCCCATACACGGGCCCGGAGTACAGACTGGCTGTCACCCCTTCCTTCTGGCTCTTAGAAACCTTGCTAGGCAACCCCCTCACTGACAGTGACTATAGA
>NW_007886172.1:0-544 GCF_000696425.1 Galeopterus variegatus
GAGAAACTTATAGATACAGTGGTATGAATCTGGGTTGACACATGCAGTTTGCGGGATATGTAAGTTTTCTTAATTTTTCTAAAATTGGACTTAATTTTTATGTAGGTTCCATGCCATCAGGATGGTAGAAATTGAAGCTCAGTTAATTCAGAACACTCCTCCTTTCCCCGAGGGGGCATCTAGGCTTGGGGTGGGTCCACCCAATTATCAGCTGTGCTTTCATGGTCCCTGGTAGGGGAGGCTCTGATGCCCTGTCTGCCTGAGGCATACCCCACAGTCCCTACTTTTCTAGATCTGGCTGTTTCCCAGGATCTGCCAGGAGTCCAGGGTTCCTTGCTCTGAGACCTGATGATCTGTCCCTTGTGCCTTCTCCTGCCTCTCTTCTTGCCCCATGCAGGGGCATCTTTTCCTGGTCTGGGTGGTGGTAGTAGTGGAAAGGAAACCTTTCTCTGTCTCCTCTAACATCCCTCTTGGTTCCACCATGATCTGGTGGATCCTAAACTCAGAAGACCTAAGGAGGTTCCATTTCCTGCCCTGCCTTATC
>NW_007886173.1:0-544 GCF_000696425.1 Galeopterus variegatus
CACTCTCCTGAATGAGCCACGGGCTGGCCCCCTGACCATCATTTTTAATCCATTCCCTAAGGCATGATCTTAGTTTTCCTCTGAGCTTAGTTTTCTTCCTTTGTGAAATGTGTCTGACAATCTTTCCTGGCAGGACTGAGGTGATTAGGTGGCAGGATGTATACAGCAGGCTGGCACAGGGCCCAGGCCTCATGCATTCCTTGAGGGAGCCAAATTCCTGGTGGCTTGCAGGACCTTCTAGCTGCGCCTCCTAAAGCCAGGTGTTCGTAGCTTCACCTGCACCAGCACTGACCCTGTCATACCAGAACCAACCCTGCACATACCAGCAATGACCCTGCCCCCACTAGCACTGACCCCCTGCAATAGCACTGATCCCCACCCAAACCAGCAATGATGCTCCTCACCTGTCCACACCAGCACTGACCCCACCTACACCAGCACTCAGTCCCCTAGGAGCAGGTTCAGGGCTGGCATAAGCAGTAATATTTGGAAGGGAGGAGCTTTGCCTTTAGTGAAACATGTTACAAAGACAACTAATGAGACC
>NW_007886174.1:0-544 GCF_000696425.1 Galeopterus variegatus
GAGCTAAAAATAAACAAATTAATTCACCCACATACACACACAAAAAAAACCAGGGGGGGGGGAGAAGTATAACAACTATACTCTTTTGAAGTTGTTACAACAAGCAAACGGAAAGGACATTCTTGGGTGGGAGGGGAGAGAGGGAGGTGGGAGGGAGGTGTCGGTGATGGGCCAGAATAATCATATACATTGTATATTGACAAAATAAAAATTTAACGAAAAAATAAAAAAAAAATAAATAAATAAAAACACCGAGAACAACAAATGCTGGTGAGGATGTGGGGAAGGGGAACCCTTCTACACTGTTGGTCTGACTGTAAATTAGTATAGCCATTATGGAAAACAGTATGGAGGTTCCTCAAATAACTACAGATAGTATTACCATATGATCCAGCTATCTCACTACTGGGTGTATATCCAAAGGAATGGAAATCATTATTTTGAAGGGATACCTGCACTCCCATGTTCACTACAGCTCTATGTATGATGGAGGTTGGATGTGTTGTCCCCTCCAAAACTCATGTGGAAATTTGATCTCCAATGT
>NW_007886175.1:0-544 GCF_000696425.1 Galeopterus variegatus
AAAGTTAACCATCACGATCATGTAAACACGAGTCTTCTGGACATTAAAGCTTGCTTAACTGAGATTTACAAAATCAATTCAATTTTCTTTTACATTAGGGAGATTGATGATAAGGTTCATAATTCTCCTGTATATTGTAAAGCTAATAAAACATATCAAAACAACAAACAAAAATAATTCAGATTAAATTAAAGACCTGAAGAGGATTTCCTGCCCCTGCTTTCGTAGGTAGGTTCTCTTCCTTGTGAATTTATCAACTTTTTTTTTAAGCATGTCCTAAATATTTTCTCATTTATTTATTCATTTACTCATTCATTCATTACTTGTTAAATAGTTTCTATGTACTAGAAGCTGTTCTAAGATAAGGGGAAAGATAAGAGAACAAAACAGACAAATTTACTGCCCTTCTGGAGTATTCATTTTATTAAGAAAAACCAATAATATTTTAAAAATAAGCAAATTGACATACAAAATAACATCAGGTTGTGATAAGTGCTACAGGGAAAAACAAAGCTGAGAATCCAGAGTGTAATCAATCTCATTA
>NW_007886176.1:0-544 GCF_000696425.1 Galeopterus variegatus
TTGTTAGCTGGGTTTATTCTTTATTACTTACACCTATGTAGTTTGTATTCCATCACTTCTTCAGTCTGTAGAGTTGCCCTATGTATACTCTACAAATATACTGAAAACATCCATTGCTGAAAGAAAAAAAAAAGAGAGAAGTACCAGGAAAGCCCATAGTTTTGAAGCTTCCCCATATCCTTTGGTCATAGCTGCAGACCTTATTTGCAGACCTTATTGCTGCTTCATGCATTCTTTTGATATCATTTCTATTTCTCGTACAGTTATTTTATAATCAGGAAATTCCCCAAGTAAAAGTATTTGATGTTAACTCTAATTGTATTAAGATATTTAAAAATTTATTTTCCTAAATTAAATCTCAACTTGGAATTTTTATTTTTATAACAGAAGGAACAAAGTATAATAAGGTAACTATAAAAATTAAACCTGAAAAACGATGGCAAAGACAAAAAGAATACTGATTAATATTGAGAAAACTGAGGTGAACGGCCAGCTTTGCCACTAACTATACAATTTTGGTTTATATACTTCCCCTTTCTAAGAC
>NW_007886177.1:0-544 GCF_000696425.1 Galeopterus variegatus
CCTCCCAGCAGGAGAGCTATGAACAGGTGTGTCCAGAAAAGATCCCCAGTGACCAGAGAGCGGGGAGGAGGACCCAGAATTTCTGGGGCTGCCGAGGTGGCATTTGGCACGCAGAGGCCGTTGAGGACTCAGAGAACTCACGTGGGCCTTCAGGGCAGTGGTGAAGATGGAGTAGACGGGGTAGTGGAGGAAAGGCTGGTGGCGTGGGGCGCGCACTCCTTGCAGAGGGCAGGCCTGGGGGCAGGGAGGACGGAGCAGCACCGGACAGGGAAGCCAGTGCGGGCGGGCGAGGGGCTCTCTGAGACTGTGGTTGAGTAGAAGAGGTTCAAGAGACAGGATAAAGGGGGAGGGGAGGGGAATGTATCTCCTGCAGGAGGACAATTTTGCAGGGTTTATCCTTGGAAAAGGAGTAGGAGGGACATTTCTTTTGAGACAGATGAGAAGGTGGTTTGGGAGATTTGGGGAAGCAGAAAGAAAGATGATTTCTTTTAGAAGTTTGCCAAGAGGTGAGCTAATGTGCAGGTCTTGGTTCTCTAGAGCAGAA
>NW_007886178.1:0-544 GCF_000696425.1 Galeopterus variegatus
CTAACCCAATCACCATTTGTGGTGCATTCTGCATTTTTCTGCCTTGAAGCCCTGGACCACAACCTAACACATGTCTGTGTGCATTAATGACGTTGGAAAGAGAGAACACATTTGAGGCAAGTCATCAGATCTATAACCCTGGACTCTGAGCGTAGTTTGTCTGACCCAGACTGGGGCAGAGTTTTAAATATTAGAACATCCTGTCACAAGCAGTCAGATAAAGAAATCAGCTGAAATGTGGAATTCTACCTTCTATTTTAAATAAAATATAAATGTAATAGCTGTTATCTTTCATAGGCTTCTCTCTAATGTAATGTTAAGCACAGGTTTAACCAAGAAAGTTGTTCCATTTAGAATAATGAATAAGAAAATCTGTACTTTTATTCTTAGTAACAATACTCTTCAACATATCTTTGCCTCAATTTCCATATTTATAAAATGGAAAGAATAATATGTCTATTTCATAAGTTTCTTGAATGGAATTAAATAATACGATGGGCCTTCAAAAAGTTCATGGAAAGATTTGTATTATCTTTTTTTTTTT
>NW_007886179.1:0-544 GCF_000696425.1 Galeopterus variegatus
CCCCTCCTTGGGAATTTAATCAGAAATGGCCGAGGTGTGCTAAGTCTGCTTTCTCTGATACGAATATTGAAATACTTGATGAATGTCAATCACGTCTGGAAGAATGCATCCCATGAATTGCAGCAAGTGACCTGGAGCTGCTGTCGGCCAGGGTTCCAGGCCCAGGCTCAGTGCCCGCCTGAGGCCACAGGCCGCGGTGTCTCTGCTGGAGATGGAAGAGCCACAGCCACGGGGAGGCCCCGCAGGGAGTGGCACCTCGGGGGTCCTCTGCGGGGACTGTAGGGTGCAGGGCGGGGGCTCCTCACCTGCTGCCTCCCACCCCCCACCTTCCTTCCTTCCCTCCTTCTCATTAAAGTCTCATGGACTTTGTCCTTTCAGGATACCCAGTGGTGTAGGCTGCAGGAATCGTGATATGGAGCATTTGGACATTTTCAACAAAAATTAAGTGCTCTCTTCAGGATGAGATTGTGCTCTGTCTGTTGCTACCGCTCGGTGGCCGAGGCAGCCGCGCGCACCTCCCGCGGGCGTGGTGGTGCCAGGCGGG
>NW_007886180.1:0-544 GCF_000696425.1 Galeopterus variegatus
GAGAACATTAATAAATAAGGAAGGAAGGGAGGGGGCAGGGAGGGAAAAGAAAGAAAGAAAGAAAGGAAGGAATGAGAAGAAGACAGAAGGGAGGGAGGGAAAGAAGGTTATTTAGCATTCATCCACCCAGGAACCTCTCCTGGTTCAGGCACTGGGACAGGCGCACGAGGGATTCAGCACCAGGCGTGGACAGGGTTTCTGTTGTAACAGTTTTGTCTTAGGGCAGGAAGACAAAAAACAAAGTAAACAAGATCATTTCAGCTAGTGAAAAGTACTCTGAAGACAATCAAACAGATTACTATGATATATAGAGAGATTATATTTAAAGTATATGGTCTACTTTTCCAAGCAAAGATAAATCTATCTTTACACCTTCCTATTTTTATTCATATAATTTTAAAATGCCCCTTGAAGTTGACTATTTGAAACTAGCAACTGCTGTACTGTTTGTGAATTAAAGACACTGTCAGGGGCTGGCCCATCGCTCACTCGGGAGAGTGCGGTGCTGATAATACCAAGGCCACGGGTTCGGATCCCATATAGG
>NW_007886181.1:0-544 GCF_000696425.1 Galeopterus variegatus
TTGGTATTATAACACCATGCTCTAGCCAACTGAGCTAACCGGCCAGCCCCATATTACCTTTGAATTCTATTTTTTCCACAAACTTTTTGAAGTACCCGTGTATGTGTATGTGTTTGTGTGTATATCTATATTTACATAAAGATTCTTTGGAATATCAAGTTCTCCTGGACTAAGTAATGTTTCATTTGATGACCTAAAATTTCAATTTACCTAAACATTTCTTTGAAAGTTTTTCATGGAATAAAACAAGATAATTCTGCCCTCTTTTAAAAAGAATATATTGATGAGTTTCTAATAGGGATAAAAAGTTGCAAGAGTGCTGAAACAAATACATTATACTGGATGTCACTAAAGGCTTGGTTTTCCAAAAGCTAGATATTAACTTTGTGATACAGGTTTGAAACATCTGAAATTCCTTTGTAACCGAGGAAAATTTTGCATTTAAAAAGACCACAAACCTAAGGAATTAACATAGATAAATCAAAAATTAAAAGGAAACCCTGCTGGCAAAAAAAGGAGGTATGGGGGCCGGCCTGGTGGCGCA
>NW_007886182.1:0-544 GCF_000696425.1 Galeopterus variegatus
GCTAGTGAAATGGTGGCCGCGGAGCGCATGAAATGGCGCCCGTGCGCGTCAGGGCACATGCACGCAAAGTTATGCCCAACACAGTATAATAATAGGAAACAAATTAAAATTTTCAGTTAGGAGTTAGTGATGACTTCAGCTAAGGTAGTGCCTACCACAATGGAAGGAATAGACAAAATATGAGCCATATTTTGTCAGTGTTTTTTAACATGGGCTATTTTCGAATTTTCTTGGAAGATAATGAGAAATATCTGTTAGAGAGAGAAAGCTGGAAGTTTTTAAAAAGTGACTAATATTATAGAACACAGTAGTCCTCCCATATCTGTGGTTTCACTTTTCACAATTTCAGTTACCTGCAATCAAAAGCAAGCCAAATATATTAAATCGAAAATATCAGTGTAGAGGGCTAAAAATCTTGATACTCATTTGACTTTTAGACAGGGCTGTTTAGCTAAAAATCTTATGGTACAAAAGCCCACAAGAAGTGGGGCAAAAAGCCTATCTAATCAATTCTAATCAAGTGTATACGTTGATTCTCAGTTGA
>NW_007886183.1:0-544 GCF_000696425.1 Galeopterus variegatus
CCCTCGGCGGGAGCGCCACCACACTCCCAAGCGGCGCACTGTAGCAGTGCTCCACCGGGCCGGCCCAAACTGGGAATTTTCAATGAAGGTAAGGTGGATAATTTGTAGGCAGGAAGGGGAGAGAACTGACATGGCCTTATGGCTTAGAAGGTCTTGAAGATAATGGGGGAGAACAAATGACTGTTTGTTGTCCAAAAGTTAGTTTAGATTTTTCTTGTGTTAAAAGGGAAGCTGCCACCAAAGCCTGTAAACAGGAGACCCATCCTCAAGCTGTGATGTCCAATTGTTTGGAAAGGTATGCAACAGGGGAGACTATATCTCCCACCTCTTGACCCAAAACCCCGACCGCCAATCCTTGGGTTTTGGTGACACATAGGATAAAAGGATGAGATAGGTTTGGGAGGGATAGAGTTGGGACTAGGAGGAGAGCAGCTTTTAATCACTAGAAGGGAGAATGAATGGGCTCTGTGGGATCTAAGGGAATGGAAGGATCTCATTTGGCTGCCTCATAAAGTGGCAAAGATACCCTGAAAGCCCCAAGAAA
>NW_007886184.1:0-544 GCF_000696425.1 Galeopterus variegatus
ACTTACTTCACTTAACATGATGGTTTCCAGTTCCGTCCGTGTTGCTGCAACTGGTAAGATATCTTTTTTTAATAGCTGAGAAGTATTCTGTTGTGTAAATATGTACACAGTTCCACAGATTTTTTATTCATTCTTCTGCTGATGGACATTTAGGTAGATTCCATCTCTTGGCTACTGTGGACAGTGCTGCGATGAACAGGGAGGTGCAGGTGTCTTTCTGATATATTGATTGCACGTCCTTTGGGTAAATACCCCCAGTACTGGAATAGCTGGGTCTCAGGTAGGTCTATTTTTAGTTGTCTGAGGAACCTGCCCACTGTTTTCCACAGTGGCTGTACCAATTTGCATTCCCACCAACACCGTGGGAGAGTGCCCTTTTCTCCACATCCTCATCGGCATTTTTTTTTTTTCTTGTTGTTAACAGCCATTCTAACTGGAACAAGATGATGTCACATTGTGGTTTTAATTTGCATTTCCCTGATGATCAATCATGTTGTGCATTTTTCATGTCCTTGTCAGTCATTTGTATGTCTTTTGAGAAATG
>NW_007886185.1:0-544 GCF_000696425.1 Galeopterus variegatus
GGTTAAGGGTCACAAAAGGCCAATCATGTTTTGTAAACATGAGTATACCATTCAAGTATTCAAATTTTGGCCATGTACTGCCAGAAGTTAGACAACAGGAGGATCTTTTCACTGTATTTCCTGAGGAGAGAGTTACATTGCAATATCCCTTCAGTATTCCATGCACAGGGATGTCCTCCAAACAAGAAAGGCAATTAAAGGTTCGATAACCCCAAGTGACAAATACCTACTACTTCTTTGCTCTCATCGCTCATTTAGATCTAACTACCCCATATATATACTTCCCTTTTCCCTCACCTCACCTTCAAAACCAATTTTTACATGCTTGATTCACTGCAGGACCAACTAATTTGTCATTCAGTCAACAACTATTTTTAAGGTGCTACTATGCACTACATCTTGACACTTCATTCTCAACTTCTGCAAAACTAAGCTCATTTTTGTTCTCTTGCTGTTTCTTTTTTTCCTGTATTTCATTATTTCGTCCATGGCGATACTGTTTATTTGAGATTCTTCCCAGAATTTTCCTTCTCCCTCCTCTCAT
>NW_007886186.1:0-544 GCF_000696425.1 Galeopterus variegatus
TGTTGCTATCAGCACGGCGGACAGTACCTGGATCGCTGCATCTGGAGCCTCCTACCTGAAAGGGCTAGGACGGTGCGTCCATCTCCACAACCTGTCCTGTCCCACTGGTCACCAGTGCACACCAGTCTCATCGGCCTCCAGTGCAAGTGGCTGGAGGCACAGAGCTGCCCTCCTGTCCGAGAGACTGGCCTTGCTCTCAGGACCAGCGGATGGAGCAGGCCAACGGGGGAGGAGCCTCGGGGTGTTGGTGGGAATCAGGGAAAGCTTTGGAGAAGAGGGGCATGGTGGAGCTCAGAGCGGAGGTGAGGACCTGGCTCTGAGTGTGCTGAGGAGGTTCTGGCTTTGAGCTGAGGTTGCCATGGGCAGTAGGCTTTGGTGAGGGCTGGCCCGGTTCTTTCCACCTGGGTCCAGCAGCCTGGCACCTGGCCAGGGTTGCCTCTCAGCTATTTGAGGATGATGGTGTTGCCTCTGTCAGGGGTCCTTCTTGGGACCTGTGAGAGCTGCCGCTGGGCACCCTGACCTCTGCTCACCCTTGCCCCTCTCA
>NW_007886187.1:0-544 GCF_000696425.1 Galeopterus variegatus
CAGTGAGCGGGAACCGGTCTGTATGTGGGATCTGAACCCTCGACGGGAGCGCCGCCGCACTGCGCCACCGGGCCAGCCCCTATAAGAACCTTTTATATTTTAACTCATTTAGCCCTCAAAGGAAGCATATGCGGTGGATACTATTTTCATTTCTTTTACAGAGGAAAATTTAGGCATACGTGTTCCATATATAAAACCTGCTAAAATTCTCAGTTGCTTTAAACATACATGTAATTCAAAATGTTTTAGAGATGGTGCATTAAAGAAGTATATTAAAATAAAAATATTTCTGATAAGGTGGACTTCAGACATAGGATAAGTTTCTGTATAAGTGTGTTCCAATGTTTATATCATATGAAAAACCTTTTACTCTGTAAATATATTACATGGGTAAATCAAACAATAGGGACTTTAAAATAAAGATGTTTCCATAGTCACAGATGCAGAATTCATGTGTATTACAGGTTTAATTCATTTGATACATGTCAGAGAAACAAAATTAAGACAGTAATTGTAATCCTTATTTCTCTACCCACAGATAACA
>NW_007886188.1:0-544 GCF_000696425.1 Galeopterus variegatus
AAGTTCCAGCGGAAAAGCAGTACAGGTGGTAGCGCCTCTGTTTCTTCTTGTTTCTATCCTCAAGATGATATCAGTGGAGAAATACAGGACAGTTTGCAAGTAATTACTTTTGGCATGAATATTTGAAAACAGCTGGGAGTGTTCCAGGAAGGCCCTCTGAACACACATGTACCTCTAGACGTCATGGGAGGCAGGGGGCTGTGTCAGGTATTCAAGTAAACTTTGAGTGGAGTCAGATGATAAATATTTGCTCTCTTAGGAATAAAATGATTCTATGTATATATTAAGCTCCGCTGGGGATTTTGTCTGCTTCTTGTTTACTTCTCATCATATTCATACTTATTCTCATTGTTATTACTTACTTTCATCTTCAATAAACACACTGTGTGTGTTTTAAGTCCTTCTGGTGTCTATAATTGAAAAAAAAGCATACTTATTACTTGGCAACCCACACAGAAGCATATTCTAAATCTCTGACCTGTCCTATATAGCTCAGACCTACTTGGTAGCTGATCTACAGAAGCTTTGTTTATCCTCAAGAAAG
>NW_007886189.1:0-544 GCF_000696425.1 Galeopterus variegatus
TACCTATAATTTTGTACCTCTTAATCTACCTCTTCCCCTCCACCACCCCATACTTCCCATCGAGGCATCTGGTAGCCGTTGTTCCACTCTCTACTTACATAAAAACCACTTCTCTTTTTCTTTCTTTTTTAGATTCCACATATGAGTGAGATCATGTGGCATTTGTCTTTCTGTGCCTGGCTTAGTTCACTTAACCTGATGGTCTCCAGGTTCATCCATGTTGCTTCACCACAAATAACAGAAATTCATTTTTTTAAATTTATTTTTTATTAGCATATTGATTGTTACAAATCATCTTTATTCTTTCTCCCCCTTATCCAATCTATCCCCTCGCCCATTCCTCTCCCCATCCCTCCTTCCCCTCCTCCTTCCCTCTCTCCTCCACCTCTAATAACTATAGATTTGTTTTCTCCATCTGATAGATTCACTGTTCCTCTGCTGGTAGATTGCCTGGATGATCTGTCCAGTTCTGAGATAGGTGTTATCAAATCCTCCCCTATTATCACAAAGCATATGCTTCTTCTATTACTCTGGAGTGTGCTTT
>NW_007886190.1:0-544 GCF_000696425.1 Galeopterus variegatus
ATCTGTAGTTGTTTGAGGAATCTCTATACTGTTTTCCATAATGGCTGCACCAATTTACAGTCCCACCAACAGTGCAGGAGGATTTGCCTTTCTCTGCATCCTCACCAGCATTTTTTATTCTCTGTCTTTTTGACAATGGCCAATTATTCTCATCCCAGTTATTATCTGGAGTGAGATGGTATCTCAATGTGGTTTTGATTTGCATTTCCCTGATGCTTAGTGATGTTGAGCATTTTTTCATGTGAATTTTTACGATTTGTATATCTTACTTTGAGAAATGACTGTTCAGCTCCTTGGGGGGGGGGGGGGGGGGGTTATTTGGCTTTTTACTGTTAAGTTGTTTGAGTTCTTTGTATATTCTGGATATCAAACCTTTGTTGCGTTCATAGTTTGCAAATATTTTCTCTCACTGTGGAAGTTGGCTTTTTGCTCTGTTAATTGTTCTGCTGTGCAGAAGCTTTTCAGTTTGTTATAATCCCATTCGTCTATTTTCCTTCTATTGCCTGTGCTTTTGGGGTTGTATTCATAATATCTTTGTCCAGTC
>NW_007886191.1:0-544 GCF_000696425.1 Galeopterus variegatus
TATCTCAGATTCAAAAAGTAATTCAGGGAAATACACTATTGCAGTGTCTCTGGGTTCTTTCTCAGTTGCCTGGATTCCAACTTTCATAGCTGAAAAGTTCCAAACCACAAAACAGGCCATTTCTATGAATGTGTGTTCGGGAAGAAGATACAAAGCCAGATAAATATTGCAGTTATCTTCACTTTTTATTTCTTCTAAAATATTATGAAAATTTAATGTGCATGCAAATGAGGCCCTCCCATTTCACTCCTGGGTATGAAAACTGCCCTATTGCCACTAGGGTTTCTGGCTTGAAAACGAATGATGCCAGAATCAAACATGGCCCATTTGAAAGCTATTCTACCCACCAACCCAAATCACTATCCTAGTCAATAGTAATTTTTCCAACATTTGCTTTGATGTCATATCCAAATGTACTCCAATCTCCGTGATAAGCAGATACTATATGTTGAGTCTCTGAAACCAAAGTTTCTTTATTTTTTTAAATCCATAATGGCACAATAAATAAATAAATTCATGATGGCACACTCAGCATGAGTGTTAC
>NW_007886192.1:0-544 GCF_000696425.1 Galeopterus variegatus
CTCTTTTCTCATAAATCCACTAATACACTCTGATAATAACCGATTAATCCATTAACCCATTAATATACTACTTCATCAATCAATGAATGGATTAATCCATTCCTGAGGTCAGAGCCCACATGATCCGATCACTTCTTAAAGGCCCCGCCTCTCAATACTGCCGCATTGTGGATTAAGTTTCAACAGGCATTTTGGAGGGTCCATTCAGGCCATAGCAAGGTGTTACCCTTCCTAGTGGATTTCTAATTTAACATGCCTCACCATGTTAATCTAAAACTATGATTTTTTTCTTATGCATGATTTTACTCGTAAGTGAAATAATAGTAAAATCTAAGCAAAAATGCTATAATTTAGTTACCTATGTTATTATATATCTAGCGAATTTCTAGTTCATGTTCCTCAGTGTTTCTTTAGAATGTAAGCTTTGCAAATTATAAGACTATCTTTTATTTATTGCTAACCCTGTGTCTAGAATTGCCAGGTACACAGAAGTTTATCAAACCAAACTCATTTATTGAATGGATACATGAATGGTTGAATGTGA
>NW_007886193.1:0-544 GCF_000696425.1 Galeopterus variegatus
AAAAAAAAAAAACCTTTGAGCTGGTATTGTCATTATCCTTGTCTTACAGATAAGGAAACTGAAGCACACAAAATTTAAGTTGTCAAGATGAGACAACTAGTAAGAGTGAGATCTGGGATTTATTCCAAGCAATCATTCTCCACAGTGTGTCTACTTAACCATGGTTCCCAGAAAGGGTGGTTGTAAGTTCAGAATTGGAGTCTGGGAGAAAGTCAGTGTCAGAGATGCGGGGTTTTTTTGTTTGTTTGTTTGTTTCAATTAGTTTAATAAACATGGATTTGCTATGTAGTTTATCCTAGATACTCTGCTAGGCACTATTGATACAATGATGATAAGAGTTCACTTCCTCTCTTCAAGTACACAGTCTGGTACTGGGGAAGGAGGTAGAAAGAGTCAGCGTTATAGGGTGCGTGCAATGGCAGAACACACACATCCACCCGAGCTGCAGAGCCATCTGTAGTAAGGGAAAACCACTCTGCCTCTGGCTGCAGGGGCAAAGTGTGTAACGGCGGAAGTGTCTAGGCAGGAGCTTATCATAGATGAT
>NW_007886194.1:0-544 GCF_000696425.1 Galeopterus variegatus
CATACTTGCTCGTGAGTACTTGTAGAATGAATAAATGGCTCTTTCTGTTGTCAGATATTCTTCTAGAATTCTGAATAGCAGTGTAGATAAATCAGCATGGATCTATAAATTTTACTTTAATTTTTTAACAAATGGTGGTACTGATTAGTTGCCTTTGAGAAACAATCTGTCTGAAAGAAATTAGGGCAACTCAGTGAGGCTTTATACTCTTGCGTAAGACTCTTTTAGACATCCTATCCTACATACATTCTTTTGGTACCTACTTTTCAAGAGGACCAGTCCTCTGACAAAAGGTCACTAAATACATATTGTATGTATATTTTTACAGAGAACAAATAAAATATTCAAGACATCAGCTGTAATATAAACTGAAACATTCTTGAAAAAAGAAAGTAGCCATTGAACATATAGAGAATTTATTATTTTTAGCCTAGAGAAATAAATAAATTTTTCCAATTAAGCTAGTTTTTGTGAAGTAGAGCTGAGGGTGTCTCTAATTACATGTTAAATCAGCAGGTTACATGATGCAAAGAAAGAAATGGAT
>NW_007886195.1:0-544 GCF_000696425.1 Galeopterus variegatus
AAATTCCAGGGACTTCACAGAGTTTCATAAGTACAAGAGTGAAGCTGGTCCTGTCCAGTATCGGGCATTTACAGAAGATGAAATGAACTTGGGTCCCAGCTCTGCCACAGCAAGTCCACCGCCTCCCTGAGTCTCAGTTTTCACCTCCATAGAAACGCCTGGACTAGACTAACTTGTCTCTAGGGTTCCTTCCAGCTCTGAAATTCTGTGACCTGTAATTATTATATGGTTGGTATATTTCAACACTTAGCAGAAATTTGAAATGTCAAGAAAAAAAGCCTCTTCTTAAGGATTTCTAAAACTTGGAACTCTAATTTCGTATTAATCTTAAAGGCTTAAAATCCTGCCAATGCTCCCAAGTATATGTCTTTGTCAGCCAAGGATGGAAGAACTAGAAGATGTTTGAGCAAATCACAGTTTACAATTTTTTGCCCAGGAGTGTTTTATTTTACTTAATCTTTTTTACTGATGTTAATTTTGAGGAAAATTGGGTCCAATTGTTTGAATCTTTTTGAAACTCAGCAAAATCAGTTTAGTTCCAGTT
>NW_007886196.1:0-544 GCF_000696425.1 Galeopterus variegatus
TAAAAAATAATGAAGTGAAAAGATAGTTTTCTAATCAGTAAATCATGAGGCTCATATTGGATGTTAACCATTTATGCAGAACACAGAAGAAGAACAAAATACAGCAAATGCATTCTGTCCCAGGTAAAATATATAGTTATTTGTACCCTTAGAGCCAAGTTCATCACAGCATTTTTCATAGTAATGAAAAAGTAGAAACAACCTGAAGTTAAGCAGGGGATTAAAATTTTTAAGATAAAGATAAAGTAAATCCAGATAATCAGCTGTTACATACCCATTAAGAATATGTGTTTTTAAGTAATTTGTGTGCCTTGAATAAAAAGACCCTAGAGTCAAAGAGAACTGAGTTTTTGGTTTTAGACAGCTGGCTGGTATGGGGCTCTGAACCATTGACCTTAGTGTTACCAATACTGCACTCTAACCAACTGAGCTAACCAGCCAGCCAGAGAACTGAGTTCTAATACTAGCTTGCCTCCTGACCAGCTTTTAATACTGAACTATTTAATACTGAACTAGTCACTTTACCTTCCTGAGCCTCATTTGT
>NW_007886197.1:0-544 GCF_000696425.1 Galeopterus variegatus
AATATATTAATTTTTCCTAAGTAAAGGAATATAGAACAAAAATCTTTCAATGCTCTGCTAACTCCCTTAAATTTATTTAAGACCATAACTTCTTGGGACTCCATTCTGTAGCTGAAATTCTCTTTCTGCTTGAGTTCTTCAATTATGCTAGTTCAAAGTCTTCTGGGTCTTTTAGTGATTTAGCATCTGGTTTTCAAGTTAGGTGATTTTTTCCATGAATAATAAAAAATTGTAAGTTAGGTATCAGTTAACAAAATTCATAAACTTAACAGACGAACTTTGATAGGATTCGAGTAATATTTTCCACTCAGTGACTGCAACAGACAGTGGCTGGGTGAAATATGACCAAAAATAACAAGCAGATTAAAAGCACATTGCTGGATCTTTAGTGCAGGATAGAAACAGATACTTTAGTTGATTTTATTGACAGCAACGTTTCTGTTCCCCGCAGTGGAATACCTCTCCTTCAAACCCACAACTCAACCCTGCTGCCATAGGTCTTATCCTCAGCACATGACTTTGCCAAGGCAACAAGTATCATCAA
>NW_007886198.1:0-544 GCF_000696425.1 Galeopterus variegatus
TAGACACACACATGTATATGCTGAAGAAAATAGGAGAAACCCATTGTAATAGCTTTCTGTTAGTGTATTGTAAATTACCAGAAACTTAGCAGCAAAAAGAAGGGAAATTTATTATCTCACCCTTTCTGCGGGTCAGGTCAGCTGGGCCCTCTGCTCAAGGTCTCACCAGGATTAATCAAGTCGTCAACTGAGGCTGCAGTCTCATCTGAGGCTCAGGATCCTCTGCTATGCTTATTAAGGTTGTTGGCAGAATTCCGTTTCTTGCAGTTGTAGGACTGACGTTTGTGTTTTCTTGCTGGTTATCATCAGGGCATATCACTCTCAACTCCTAGAAGCCACTTTCTAGTCCCAGCCACCTGGCCTCCTCACAGCATGGCAGCTCAGTTCTTCAGAGCCATCAGGAGAATCTCCAGCCTGCTGTGACAAAGTATTCTGTGTAGACAATGAAATCAGGGGAGTGATGTCCCATCACATTCACAGCTCCCACTACACTCAAGGGGAGGTGATTATACAGGGCGTGTACACGGGTAGGGGAAATCTTGGA
>NW_007886199.1:0-544 GCF_000696425.1 Galeopterus variegatus
TGCTTCTTTTCTTGGGACAAATTACATGTGAAAGATTAGGATGAGTTATAGCAGCAACCTCTGAAGCTGGTCTAGAAGACAGAAGTGACACACTTCATCTCCCTCCTTTCCTACCCGCTTTATATGATCTTAACCATTAACTAGCATCTCTATGTTATTGTTCTAACCCTAGGAGTCTATGTTATGATTCTCCTGCTGGGGATTGTCATAAACTTCATAAGATCTCTCACCATCACTAATACCACTTATATTCTAATGCTACAGAGCATACTGATTTTCATGGTATAAAAAGCAACTCTACTCAGACTTTAGCCTGAACCCGGTTGCAAGTCTTTTCCCCCTCTAAGACTCATTCAAGGCTGCCACCTTTTTTAATGAGTCCTAGGAGAATATGTCAGGGTAGTATTTCTACCATTGGAATCTAAGAGGCCTAGAAAGTGTTGTGCTTCCCTTCTAGTGGTATGAGAGCAAGATGTAATAATCTGTCTTTAATTTTGATGAGATGTCCCAGCATAACTAGAGCATTGATTGTATCCCTATCAGT
>NW_007886200.1:0-544 GCF_000696425.1 Galeopterus variegatus
TTTGCATGTGCTCTGTAATGTGTATGTGTTAGTATGGGGTGGAGGGAGTATAGAATGCACAAGTCACTTTTTTTTTCATTTTCCCATTTTTTTATTAGCACATTCATTGTTATAAATCATACTTATTCTTTATGCCTCTTATCCAATCTCTCCCCTCCCCTCCCCCCGCTAATAACCATAGATTTGTTCTCTCCATCTGATAGATTAACTGCTCCTCTGTTGGTTTGTTGCCTAGATGATCTGTCCAGTGCTGAGACAGGTGTGATCAAGTCCTCCCCTATTATTGTAAAGCAGATGCTTCTATTACTCTGGAGTGTGCTTTAGTCTGGAGAGTGGAGAGGACCTCTTCTTTTTTCTTTTCTGGTCTCCGCTGGTGCCTCTCTTTGTGTCAATGCAGTTGAGAGTCTCATGTGCCATCTGCATGGTGGCTGTGACTGCTGCTATAGAGATTACCCACTTTTGCAGCAGCCATGGCAATTGCGATGGCTATGGTGGGCTACCTGCATGGAAATGCTCTTTACGTGGTTGTGGCTGGGTTTGGCTC
>NW_007886201.1:0-544 GCF_000696425.1 Galeopterus variegatus
TAGGAATGGAATGGAAGGCTTCCAAGGAAGACGGGCTCGCCTTACTCACTCAGGGTAGTTTTCTACCTCTGAGATCCAAGAACTAGGCTGAAGGTGCCTTTCTGTCCTTTAAGACTAGAAAAGTCATTTGAGGTAATCATTTCAGGCACCAGCCTCTTTTCTCCTTTGTTTCTGTGTTACTGATACACATGAATACATTTTCTTAATTAGAAGAAGAAATTAAATTGAAGCTACTGTTAATGTGCCTGCTGGGTATTATGGCTGAAGGACAGCGCTTGCCTCACTTCCTGCCCAACTTCCTGCCCCAGCTATTTGACCTTGGGCAAGTGTATTAAACTCCTTGGGTGGCCCCAGTTCATTCAGGATTAAATTAAGGTGCTGCCCTAAGTGTTTTCCAAAATCCAGAAGTAAAAATGCGTGCTTTAATGTTATTTTCCAGGAGAATCAATATTGCAGGACTGCTCATCAGATGCAATGATTTGTATGTGTTTTTTTTTTTTTTTGTCTTTTGTCTTTTTCCGTGTCCGGCAACGGATCGCAACCC
>NW_007886202.1:0-544 GCF_000696425.1 Galeopterus variegatus
AAAAAAATATTGTATGGAATCCTTGTCCCAGGGTACATAAATAGATGTCATATACAACACATGTGGGAAATGTTGAGTTAAACAAGTTGTTTGTTTGGGGTTCTTAACTGTAGAAACTGCCTTATAAACACATTACATATATATATATGGGAGAATCAACAGTTAATGATAGTACTGGAAAATATACTTGAATACTGATGGCAAGTAGAGTGGATGACAAAACAGGAGTGATGGTGCTGCAAATGTGCCCGGGAATTGAAAAAAAGTCAACAGAGATTCTATGTTCTAATTCAGTGGGAAGATGCCAAGATGGGGGGGAGGCTAGGTGAGTTTGCAGGGTAAAACAAAAGCTTTAAAGCTGTGCATTGGGCAGGGGGCTGTTGGTGAACACCTGTACTTACAGTTCTGTTTCAGTTAATATCCCACAGTTGCTTAAAGGGAGGATTGATGAGAAGTGACTGGTACAAGTATACCATAAGTAAATTAATATCTGGCATCCAAATCAAGTGAATCCCTCAATATTCCCTTGGGTCTTTGGAAAAAA
>NW_007886203.1:0-544 GCF_000696425.1 Galeopterus variegatus
TGTAAAACCTGGTGACGTCTCTACTGAGGTCTTGGGAGTTAAAACGTAAATGCAAATTACTCTTCAATGACTAATATGAGTGAATCTGTTTAACTTCCTAATGGTTTTGGTTTTCCTTTGGGAGACACTTGTCGGGTTCTAGGCAGCATTGGCAATCTCTGTATTATAGGACCTCGGACACCTAAGATGCAGCTCTCATGTTTAAAAACAATACTAAGCCACTTCTCCTCAAAAGGCCTTTTGTGTCCCACGCAAGAGACATAACGCTGCCTTGGGTGGACAACTAGTCTGAACTAGCAGGGCATTAATTTCTTATGTTATTCTAAAGGGATGATAGAGGCAGAAGGAAAAGAAGAAATGGAAAAGTAATAAAAGTAAAGAGAGAAATGTGGAAGGAACCATACGACACCACCAGTTCCTTGAAATATATTCAAAGTAGTTGTCATCTGTCTGGTACTTGATGGGGAGAGAAGGAACTAATATTCACTAACCATCTATTAAGTACAAGCGGAATTTGTAGCAGTAAAAGCTGCAGTTACGTTCA
>NW_007886204.1:0-544 GCF_000696425.1 Galeopterus variegatus
TGGATGCATCAAAATCATTACCCAGCACCCTTGGAACCATGGGGTATTTCTTCTAAGCCAGCAGTAACTATTGTCTGAGTGCTGAATTTATTTCTAGAGCACACCATAAATGAATGATTTTTATTTGCCTTCGCTAGAGCGAGGGTTTCATGATGCTGAACAAGGTTTGTTCTTTCAACTTGTTTTCCAGCTCACAAAAGGTTCCACAAGAACATGGAGTTTGGGGATGGCTCCTCCACTCTTATACATTTCAAAAACCCTCACCCACATCTTGACTCCTCAATAGGCCACTGTGCTCACTGGTGGGAGGGAAAATCTTTTTCCATTAGGATTTTCCCTCTTCTTTATACCCTATGGTCAGCCAGTCTCCTTAAGCCCCTTTATCCCCTCCCCTCTGGGCTCTTGCTCTTGGGTTTTCCTCTCCCATTCAGTTCCATCTGTTTCCAGGAGAAAGAAAGGAGATGGAGAATGAGGCTTTCCAATGATGAGTCAAGTGTCTACAGAACACCGAGACTTTTCTGAGCATCAAGATTGAACTCCTCTT
>NW_007886205.1:0-544 GCF_000696425.1 Galeopterus variegatus
ACAGGCCTCTTTGAGACACCTTGAGCCTGACAATGAGCCCACCACCCCCTTCTTATTCCTGGGCTTCTTATCCACCATGGCTCCAATTGAATAGATAATACACTCCATAGACATTCTTCTTCTGATAAAAAGGGCCATATCACTGTATGGCTTCGCTCATAAATATTCATAGCCTCCCTCCAAAGCTTGCTGAATACTTCCTTAGAACTGGTTCCTAGAGGCAAGAATACTAGTTTCCTCCACTCCCTTGGCAGATGACATACCTTCAGTTTGCCTAGAAGATACATTTTTTCCCAACCTGAAGATTGTTTCTTTGTGGGAAAATGAAGTCTCCGTTTTTCTCTGTAGCATATTCTGTGGTTCCTTTTGTTAACAATATCACCCTTGTATGAAAAATCCAAACACCATTTTACAATTACAAACATAGGATTAAGCAAAATATCTAAATTATTTTCAAGAACTGTTTGACCAAAGTGAAAATTTAAAAAAAAACAAAACTTCAATTGAATAATAAAAAGAAGTCCAGTTTAGAATATAAGACAAT
>NW_007886206.1:0-544 GCF_000696425.1 Galeopterus variegatus
TAATTTTTACTGTCTCTTCAAGGACATTCTTAAGTGAATCCAGCATTTAAAGTTTTTTTTTTATTTTATTTTATTGCAAGTAGGTAGTGATAAAGAATACTATGACCGTGAGGACATTTTGGTAACGCGGCCGTGATCCATGCTGCAGCTCCAGCAAGTTTTACCCACCTATGTTTTTACACCATCAGTGCAAATGCTGACATGGAGAACAAAGCAATTAACATCTTAGTGTTGTTATGAAAATAGCTTTAACTTCACGTGTTTCTGAAACCATCTCAGGGACTCACTCCAAGGTCCACAAAACACACTCAGAACTGCTGCTTTATGTGTGGCCGTTCCCCAGAGTGAAGTCTTCCATCCGCATCTCTTTTGTAATCATCCTTTTCCCACTGCCTCTAACCATACATTAATGAAACCCAACACTATGTTTCTAGTCTAGATTTCCCTCTGCAGTTCCAGACCCTGACTCCACTTGCCTGCTAGAAATATCTACCTCAGTCTCACAGGTCCTTCAAACTCAATCATGCCCAAATCTTCCTACCAA
>NW_007886207.1:0-544 GCF_000696425.1 Galeopterus variegatus
TATTTAATCAAAGAGAATGTGATATACATATTGAAATTACAAAATAATCTACAAATAAATTATAAAATTAATAAGAAATCTTGTTAGAGTTTCAAGAAGAAAAATCAATGTAAAATATATTCTATTAAGAACTAAAAATACACATTTAACATAGAAATGAAAAGTAGCATAAAAATACTAAGTGGTTTATTTAATAAAATATTTAATAAAAATATATGCAAGAATTTTACAGAAATAAAATATGATGAAACTTTTATGATAAAAATTGAAGTAAATATAAATAAACAGAAAGATATAGTAAGCTTATAATTTAGAGAACTTGGTGATACAAACTTGCCATTTCTTTTCTAATGGATCTATAGAATGACTGTAATTCTAAACTAAATACAAATTTGGATAATGCTAAATTTTTTTGCAAAGGCGAAGGCCCTAAAATATCTCAATCGCATTGCAAGAAAAATAACAACTTTGTGTTTGCCCTACTAGATATTAAAGGTCACGAGTAATAGGTGCTTCTAATTATAAAGCAAATAGAACCATATAG
>NW_007886208.1:0-544 GCF_000696425.1 Galeopterus variegatus
TGGGCCACAATAATCAACCTCATTGTATATCGACAAAATAAAATTAAGAAAAAAAAAAAGTTTTTTTTGTATAGGCTTTGGCTGTTCGATATATAGGATCATGTCATCTGCAAAGGTGGACATTTTGACTTCATCTTTTCCAATCTGGATGCCCTTTATTTTCTTCTCTTCTCTGATTGCTCTGGCTAGCACTTTCAACACTATGTTGAATAGGAGTGGTGAGAGTGGGCATCTTTGTCTACTTCCTGTTCTTAAAGGAAACACTTTCAGCTTTTCCCGATTTAAGATGATATTAGCAATGGGTTTATCATATATGGCTTTAATTATGTTGAGATACTTTCCATCTCTACCTAACTTATAGAGAGTCTTTATCATGAATGAGTGTTGAATTTTATCAGATGCCTTTTCAGCATCTATAGCGATAACCATATGGTCCTTGTGTTTGATTTTATTGATATGGTATATCACATTTATTGATTTGCTTATGTTGAACCAACCCTGCATCCATGGGATCAATCCCACTTGATCATGGTGTATAATTTTG
>NW_007886209.1:0-544 GCF_000696425.1 Galeopterus variegatus
CAAAAAAAAAAAAAAAAAATTAATCCCACCCAGACAGACCTTCCTTCAGATGTCTGTTCTGATTCCATTTGACTGTATCAACACCTTTTCTAATCATTATATCTGCATAACATACTTTTCTGACCAGTATGTTAGATATGGATACATTCAGTAGTATAATGCAAATCGTTTTTAGATGAAAGTAGTAATCATATAGAAGATATGGGATTTCATAAAGTCCACAAAAGTGGAGAACTGTTTGAACCACTCTCAAAATTACTAACAAACAAGGGTCTGGCAGAGTTATACTAGTTATCTTTTGGAGAAGAGAAAACAATGATCATGGATTATCAGAGATAGTGCATCTAAAGTGAAAGTTTTGAATGTCAAAAATAAAAAAAATAATAATAGTGATCATTTTTTAGTGCATACCATATGCCAAGTACTGTTCCAAGTGCTTTCCATGCAGTCTCAGTTGGGATATTGATTTGGCTGAGTGTGGCACAGCATCACAATAACAGGAGTTTAGATAACCTATAAAGTTAATTTTCTTTATTGTAAAAAC
>NW_007886210.1:0-544 GCF_000696425.1 Galeopterus variegatus
ATTTCCTTTTTAATTTTTTTCTTTGAAACCATAGGTTGTTTAAGAGTATATTGTTTAGCTTCCATGTATTTATATAGTTTCCTGAGTTTTGCTTTTTTCGATTTCTAGTTTTTTTTCTTTGTGATATGAGTACATACTTGAAATGATTTCAATTTTTAAAAATTTGTTGAAATTTGATTTGTGACCTAACATGTAGTTTATCCTAGAGAATGTTTCATGTGCTAATGAGAAGAATATGTATTCTGTGGTTGGATGAAATGGTCTGTAGATATCTGCCAGATCCAATTGGTCTAAAGTGCAGTTTAAATCCTGTGTTTCTCTGTTGATTTGTTGCCTAGGTGATCTGTCCAATGCTGAGAGAGGGGTGTTCAGGTCTCTAAGTGTTATTGTAATGAGGTTTATCTCTTTCTTTAGGTCTAGCAGTGTTTGCTTTATATATCTGGGTGCTCTGGTATTGGGTGCATATATATTTATAATTGTTATGTCTTCTTCCTAGATAGGTCCCTTTATCATTATGTAGTGGCCTTCTTTGTCTCTTTTTATG
>NW_007886211.1:0-544 GCF_000696425.1 Galeopterus variegatus
ATGGAAAGGACATTCTTAGGTGGAAGGGGAGTGAGGGAGGAGGGAGGGAGGTGTCGGTGACGGGCCATAATAATCTAATACATTGTATATTGACAAAATAAAAATTTAACAGAAAAAAAAGGCATAAAAAGAAAAGAAAACCAAATAAAGAACAGAAAGGTTAAGTAGAAAACAAATAGTAAGATAATAATTTAAATCCAATGATATGGATAATTACATTAAATGTAAATGGCATAAACATTCCAATTAAAAGACAGTGGTTGCCAGACTTGACATAAAACAAGATCTATTTGCTCTCTGTGTGAAACTTACTTTAAATATAAAAAGACAGATTGTTATAAGTAAAAAGATGTAAAAATATCGGGCCGGCCTGGTGGCGCACTGCTATAGTGCGCCGCTTGGGAAGCGCGGCGGCGCTCCAGCCGAGGGTTCGGATCCCACATACAGACCGGTTCCCACTCACTGGCTGAGTGAGGCGCAGGGGCAACACTGAGGGCTGCGATCCCGTTGCCGGTCCTGGTCCGGTACGGGGGCGACACTGAGG
>NW_007886212.1:0-544 GCF_000696425.1 Galeopterus variegatus
GATTCTGGGACAGCTGCATCTGGCACAGGCCTCAGACTGCTTCTACTCATGGTGGAAAGTGACAGGCAGCCGGCGGGTACAAGCAGATGACATGGTGAGAGGAAGCAAGAGAGAGAGGGGAGGTGCCAGGGTCTTTTAAACAACCACCTCTTCCAGGAACTACTAGAGCAAGAACTCACTCAGGACCCTCACACCCCAGGGAAAGTATTAATCCATTCATGAGGGATCCAACCCCCTGACTCAGTTTCCAACACTGCCACATTGAGGCTCAAATTTCCACATGAGTTTTGGAGAGGACAACACATCCAAACTCCATCACTTTGTGAAAAGTATTGTCTTAAAGAGTTCAAATACTGAAATAATGAAAGCTATTTAAAAATGGTCTGTACTTTTGTTCGTGAATTATTGCTCTTTAGATAATGCAAAGTTCAAATTCATGCATCAATGATTTTGTTACTGATATATGCTGTATATAAATGATCATGAATTTTCACATGCATACTTTTTGTCTTGAAATACAAGAATTGCAATTTGTCTTTCTGCT
>NW_007886213.1:0-544 GCF_000696425.1 Galeopterus variegatus
GCCAGTGAGCGGGAACCGGTCTGTATGTGGGATCTGAACCCTCGGCGGGAGCGCCACCACAACATGCAGCTGTTCTGACACAACTGTTTTGACACAGCAGCCTCAAAGCAGGTAAACCAAAATGCAGGCTCGGTGTATTTTGTTTGTAACTAATTTCCCACCTCTCATTCCATCTCTGAATTTGATTGACTCATTTAGAGTTTGGAGACCACCACCACCCCCTCCTGTGGTCCTGACCTGCTCCCAATCCCGAGTCATCTCATTCCTGGCATTGACTTCATTCTCAACTATTTCCTGACTCCCGATATTTCTCCCAGTTTGGACATCTACTAACCCTTTCCCTCACCTGTCTCCAATTCATACACCCTTTATCCCCAGAGGTAGAATCAACAATGCAGTGAAGGTCAGGGTTGGACCGAAGCTCACAGATGGAGTGTAAAATGCCTATTTTACTCATCGTTAATTTTTTTAATAGCTGAACACTTATTTATTGGCTGAGTTTTGGGGCCAAACCAAAATATCCTCATATCAAAACAGCTACAGT
>NW_007886214.1:0-544 GCF_000696425.1 Galeopterus variegatus
CCGCATTGCCCCGTCTCGGAGCCGGGCCGGCGGTGTCCAGCAGGGGGCGCCCCAGACCTGAGAAGAGAGAGCCCGGGACGCAAGTGCCCTGATCAAGCGCCCTCCCGATGCTGCGGGTCGGCGATGCTGCAGTTAGAGGTCGATCTTCAAAAAGCGCTCAGGGGCTCCAGCTCTCGGCCCCTGGGTCTGTCTGGGATCAGGATCCCAGCCTGGTAAAAAGCCTTAGCCCGGATTCGACAGATTCTGAATCTGGGGCCCTCTTCGCTCTGGGCTTGGAACCTTGTATCCCACTCCCCACCCCCCTCCTTCCACACACCTGATTAGGTGCCTGTTTCTTTAACGATCAAAGACGTGGGCGGCGGCGGGGGTGGTATCTTCGCTCCCGGTTGCCCGGCCTTCAATAACGGTATCATTATTATTATAAACATTAGACCCGCTTCTGCGCGCCGGGCGGCGCCGGGCGAGATGCGCGCTGTCTTCTGGCTGAGCTCGGACGCTGAACCCGGAGACGCGGCTCCCAGCCCAGGCCTCGGCGGACTCTGCC
>NW_007886215.1:0-544 GCF_000696425.1 Galeopterus variegatus
AGGCAATTTTGGGAGGGAGGGTGATGACACTCAGAGGTCAGGGAGGGATGGTTGGATGACACAGGCACGGAGCGGTGGCAGCTGTGGTGCTGGGACAAGCCACAGTGGGAACAGTGGGGTGATGAGTGGCCAGGGCCCCTGGGTAAGGGGACTGCGGCCTGTGGCCAGCCCCTCTGAACCCCACCATGGTGGGGGCGCCGCTTCCGAGTCCAAGCCCAGTGGGATGGCTCCTTCACCATGACAGGGCCAAGAACAGGTTGCTGTGGGTGTACACGCTGAGCTTCAGCCTGGCGCGCCAGAAGTAGACCAGCGCCATGGCCAGGAGATACTTATCTGAAATCTGGAAGCAGGGGTCTATGGAGAGGAATTCATGGAAAAAACTGTTCTCCAGCAGGTTGAGGAAGGCCTGGAGCTCCTGGTGCCGGTGGGACTGGAGAAACCCATCATCCCCACCTTGACTGCTGCAGCCCTCTGGCTTCACCTGGGTGGTAATCCCGAGGAGAGTGGCAGGGTCTTGGCCGTCACTCATCTCATAGGGGGTGGG
>NW_007886216.1:0-544 GCF_000696425.1 Galeopterus variegatus
AATGAAAATGTCTTAGGCCTTTCTTGAGCTCTGGACAGGTCTAGTTAGGCAGTGGTAAAGGTTTAGAGAAAGAGGAGAGAAATGAAAAGTATTTTGATAGATAAATGTGCAGACATGGTATCTATTTATTATAAAGGCAGGGTGGCCAAATGGCAGATGAGAGAGAAATGAGGAATCTGAAATGACTCCCAGGTTTCTGCCGAAGTGACTCATGGGTGGTAGGACTTTTAACTGAGCCAGCACAGAGTAAAGAAAGATGAGGCATTTTTTTTTTTTTTTTCTAGCAGGGAAAAGAAATACAGTAGTTCCATTTCGAATATATACAATTTTAAGTTCTTGAGCGGTAGTCAAATGGATTTGTCTAGCCCGCAGTTAAATACGTAAAACTGAAGCTCATGGCAGTGGCTAAAGCTCAATATAGAGATATGGTAATTATTCACTTAGGGAAGATAAATAAAACTATGAGAATGGTTGAGATCACCGAAGAAGAGTTTGTAGCCTGCAATGAGCAGGTGCCCCCACGTTGGGACCGAGGGTGTCCCCC
>NW_007886217.1:0-544 GCF_000696425.1 Galeopterus variegatus
TAGTATCCCATTTTATGTGCTGTAAACTAAAAAGCAGTGGACTAAACTCATCAGGGGTGTACATGTAAATTTAGTATCTGTAAAGGTGTACAGGCTCCAGGTGGAAAGAATGTGGGACTCCTGTGGTTGAAGCGCATAGTCCCTTTTGTTAAGATCTGGGTGTGGCTGGATTGTGACACCTACACCAAAGATTGGAGCAGATTAAGTTCTCTGTTTCTTTCCTGCCTATGTCTGTTACATTTCAAACATCAATTCCCCTGATGCAGGGGTTGGTTTTCTTCTTGTGATGTTAGGTGAAAGGAGCTCAGGCCAGAGGTGCAGCCAATAAGTAGGTCAAATTGAGTCTCCAAACTATTTTCAGAAGAAGAAGCCTAACTTTGATAGAGTCAGGAACTGGATAAAAGGGGTGGGGGATAGGAGCTGGGGGTGTGGCCTGAAGTAGAAGCAGAGTCCAGGTTTTGTAAGGAAGATCTCTCAGCATCAGAGGACTTCAAGGGTGGACTTCAAGTTCGGCTCCATTTCAAATTCATTAAAGAGTGTAATG
>NW_007886218.1:0-544 GCF_000696425.1 Galeopterus variegatus
GTAAGTTTTCATCATAAGTTTCTCTATCTATGCTTATTTGTTATTTGCTAAAAATATTGCTTATAATCTTGTTGAGAAAAATATGCAATATGAGTTGATAAGCCTAAATAATACATATTTGTTGTGATATTAAAAATGTGAGAAGTCATAAAAAATTATTTTTACTAATTTATAAAGAAGAGATTGAACTTTGAAAAAATGCAGTAGTATATGCTAATACCATATGACAAGGAATATTTTTATAACTATGGAAATAGTTGGCAGGGCTGTCAACTATCCAGGGATTCTTTTGAAAGTGCTGTTATTGGCTAACTACTATGATTAGTGAAATCAGTACTTTCATGATGCAGGCAAAATAAATGTCATAAGTCAAATTTAATAGGTATAACTTTTCCTTTAAATGTTGTTGAGCGATCTAGGTTACTCAACATCATTTATCTTTTATTTTGCAGAAAAGTTTTCACACACCGTTTGTACACACATACATACATGTATCTCTTTGTATTTTAAATATTTTCGAAGTGTAGCTCTACAGACTCATACG
>NW_007886219.1:0-544 GCF_000696425.1 Galeopterus variegatus
CACATACAGACCGGTTCCCGCTCACTGGCTGAGCGAGGTGCGGGAGCAACACTGAGGGTTGAGATCCCGTTGCCGGTCATGAAAAAAGACAAAAAGGAAAATAAAATAAAATAACAAGGACAAGTAATATGTTACTTTCAACATCTTTGGATGTTTCTAAGGTGGCATCCTTTTTATCTTACTATTTTAAAGCAAATTATATTTGGCAGCTAATTAACCTGTAGTACAACTAGTACTTTTTATTTATAAGGGTTTCACATTCCTCTAATTTCTCATTCTCTAATTCCTCATTCCTCTAACTTCTTTCTAAACGTCTTCTGGCTTTTCAACCTGGAGGTGCGTGACTGGGAAGACCAAGGCAATGTAGAAATACAAGGCTATGTAAAATTCTTTGCTTTAAATAGATGGGATGGTTGGGTTTGAAAGCTCTGGGGAATAATGACATAGAGAGTGAAATAGCCTTGATTTAGAAAGTGTCTTGAGAGAGAACAATTCTGGGTGCCATCCATATGGAAGACAACTGCTGACAACTAGCGTAAAAAGG
>NW_007886220.1:0-544 GCF_000696425.1 Galeopterus variegatus
TATTCTGTTCCATATTTTTTGTACTTACTAAATTTCCTACAACATATATGCATTTCTTTTACACATTAGAAAAATGTGACTTTAAAAATCTAATCTTTGGTAGTAAAAGTCAGAATAGTGAATTCCTGGAGGTGAGGGAGCTATTGACTGGGCATGAGGGAACTTGCTGGAGTGATGGAAATATTCTATATCTTGATTTGGGCGGTAGTTATATCGTTGTGTACAGAGGTAAAAATTCAGAGCGTTGTACCATTATATGTGTGCACTCCATTGTAGGTAAATTTTGCCTCAATTAAAAAGGATACGGCATGTTGATCCTTCCATTCCTTTCACTGTGTAAAGCTCCTACTTGTTTTCTCCCGGGATGTTTGTAACCAGCCCCCAATTTCCACATTGTTCTTATTACCCCTGTTAAGTTTCTCCTACCCACATGTCCTACCCTGACATTTATGTTGTAGGCACCTTCTGGGAAGAATCTCATTTTTTCTTTCCTACAAAGCCTCCAGAGACAATTCCTACTTTTAATCCTTATTCTGCTACTTAA
>NW_007886221.1:0-544 GCF_000696425.1 Galeopterus variegatus
AATGTGATGATATTAAGAGGTAAGGTTTTAGAAGGTGATTAGGTCATGAGGGCTCTGGCCTTGTAATTAGGATTAGTGCCCTGTTAAAAGAGGCCCAGGGAAGCTTGTTTTTGCCTCTTCTGCCGTGTTAGGATGCAGTGAGAAGATGCCTTCTACAAACGAGAAGATGGCCTTCACCAAACACCAAATCTGCCTTCACCTTGATCTTGGACTTCACAGCTTCTAGACCTGTGAGAAATAAATTTCTGTTGTTTATTAGCTCCCCAGTCTATGGTATTTTGTTAAAGAATCTCATATGGACTAAAACACCCACCTTGATAAAGTCTGAGATACTCATCTAACTATCTGTGATGGAGGTGGAGAGAAATAAGAGTCAGGAACAGGTGGAAACTGCCCTACCTTACCTACTCCCTCACTATAATGGTTCTGAAGCATTGTAAACCATTATTCTGAGGGTCTGTAATCTCTGAGCTCGAGGTGACCTTGAGGAAAATGTGCAATTGTCCCTGACAGAGAGAAGATAAAAATGCCCAAAGGAGTGGCC
>NW_007886222.1:0-544 GCF_000696425.1 Galeopterus variegatus
AAAAACATAAGTTTATATGTTCTCAAAACTCAAAGAATCCTAGGCAGAATAAACACAACTGTATCTATGAAGATCATAGTCCAAAGGCTGAAAATGAAGGTTAAAGAAAAGTCTTAAAAGCCACTGGAATAATAAGAATTTCCACTGACTTCTTATCAGAAACTATATGCTATAAGAACAGAATAGCATCCTTACAATGATGTAAGAAAAAAACACTGTCAGTCTAGAAGTCTGTGTTCAGTGAAAATATCCTTCAAAAATGTATGCAAAATTTTGAGATTAATAAAAGTTGAGAAAATGTGCTGTCAGCAGACCCACACTGCAAGAAATATTAAAGGAAGCTCTTGAGTCTAGAGGAGAATGATACCAGATAGAAGCTAAGGTCTGCATGATGAAATAAAGACCTAGAAATGGTACATATGTAAGAAAATAATGAAACACTCTTCCTCTTATTTTTAAAGTATCTTCAGAAGACAATCAAATGTTCAAAGCAAAAATAATGACAAAATATTATTTTGTTGTGTTTATAAAGTATGTACAAGTG
>NW_007886223.1:0-544 GCF_000696425.1 Galeopterus variegatus
GACTGTGGTCTACCCTACCTGTTTAACCTTATTTCATAAATTATGCAAACTTCCCAACAAGCACTTTAAAATCTGTTTCTGTACTGTCCCTGTTTGCTCAGTGTCTTTTCCTGCCCCCACCCGCTTCTTTGTTCACTTCTCTGCCTCAGATGTGTCTTTCCCACCTGTCTCTTCAGACCTCATTCTTCCTGTGCTGCTTCCCTGCTGCCTCTGAAGATGCCATTCATGTGTCTCTCCCTTTCCGCTGACACGTTGTCAATGTTGTAGTCAGTGTTAGGTCCTTTGGCTTGTAACTGGAATTTCTTTTATTCTCAAAGATTTGCGAGTGTTGCTATCCGTTTTGTGTTGCTCCAAGGTGGTAACTTTGTCAGGTATTTCTCTGGTTCCCTCAACTGTTGGTACTAACCGGCCAGTTGTTGTGCCTTTACGTTTATAAATATTATTTTACATGTATAAATATCCATGAGCAATACCTAGAATTGACATGTGTGTTAATCATTCTGCACAACTGATGTATTTGGAGTTTTTTCTGCCATATGATTTT
>NW_007886224.1:0-544 GCF_000696425.1 Galeopterus variegatus
GAGGGAGCTAAAGGTGAATGAATCAATTCACACACATACATACACACACACACACACACAGTCTCACACACACACAAAAAAAGACTGTAGAAATTTTAAATTGATAATAAACTTTTTGTTCTCACCATGCACTGGCAATCTGAACAATTTCAGAGATAAAATACTTCTTTCTAGAGGAACGACAATTCTTACCAGCCGCCTTCCCCCGAGCCCTTGTTATGCCACTAGAAGTTCTGCTCAGGTGTCTGAAAATTGGTGCTGGCTGGTGGCTGCGCATCTCAGTCTCTTCCATTTGGTCTCTCAACCTCCAGTAGGCTAGATTAGCTTTCTCATTTTTTAAGGCAGAAGGCGGGAGCTGCGAGGTCTCTTGAGACCTGGATTTCAAACTGGTACTTGGTTGTTTTCAACACGTTTTATTGTTGAATGCAAATCCCAAGCATCAGTCTAGATGCAAGACAAGGGAATAAAGTCTCTCCCTCTCAATGAAAGGAACGTGGGGCAATATTTTACAAATCTACCATAAATATCTTGATTAATAAACTTA
>NW_007886225.1:0-544 GCF_000696425.1 Galeopterus variegatus
AAAAAATAAGAATAAAAATTACAGTATAAAAGCTGTTTGCATACTATTTACATTGTATTAGGTATTACAAGTAATCTAGAGATGATTTAAAGTATATGGAGGATGTGCAAAGGTTTTATGTAAGGGACTTGTGCATCTGAGGATTTGAGTACCTGGGAGGTCCTGGAATCAATCCCCCACAGATATGAGGGAAGAACATGAAAAGTCATCAGTGTTCATTCACAAACTAGAATTCTTTTCTACTCTCCAACTCTGTTTCAGAAACAATTTTTGTTCAAGAGATGCACTAGGGCATCTCTTGTCTCTTCTCTGTTTATTTCTCTCTCTCTCTCAGTCTCTATTAATCTTAGCAAAACTTTAAAAATGTTTAAAAATGGACAATTGACTAATTATGGTACATTCATACAATGAAATCCAATGCAACTCTATAAAGGACTATAGAAATCTACATGTCCTGATATGGAAATATGTTCAAAATATATTTTAAGGGCCGGCCCGGTGGCGCACTGCTACAGTGCGCCACTTGGGAGCGCGGTGGCGCTCC
>NW_007886226.1:0-544 GCF_000696425.1 Galeopterus variegatus
CTTTGTCACCAGCTCTTAGAACACCAAGTGGAGATTGAGGCTATAATTAATCAGAACACCCGCCTCTGAGTTCTGAGGCAACTGGAAAATAGGTAGAGGAATCAGATAAGAGATCAGAATATGAGTTTCATGGGTGGTAAAGCTGTACAGGAAAATAAGATTTGGACTTGGAGCCAACATAGGTTTTCTTTCCTTCCCTCCTGAATTGAAATTTCCTACTTGGTCAGAGGCAGAGAAGTTGCATGACTGCTGGCCGCCCTGGTGAGATTACTAGAAGGAGGAGATAAGCATGCTTGTGGCCTGTGTGCAGGCAGAGGAGAAGTAGAGAGAAATAGTGAGAGAGAACGAGTGTGCACGTGTCCAGATGGAGGCCAAAGGCTTACTGACTCTACATCTCATTGGTTGTAAGTCCCTGTGGCAGATATATACTCAGGTGGCCCCATTGTTCTCACTCCCAGATTCATATCCTATACAATCCACTCTTGTAAGTGTAAGCAGGACCTGTGACTTGCTTCTGGTCAACAGAATACTGCAAAGGTGATGG
>NW_007886227.1:0-544 GCF_000696425.1 Galeopterus variegatus
TTTTTTTTTTTTAAACTTTCTGATTAGAAATCAGTAGTTTAAACCTGCTAATCACTTCTTTGGCTTGGCTTGCGAACCAAGGAAAGTCCACGGCACTTAATCTGTTTGCAAATGTTCTCTCAGTTCCAGAAGTTCAGAAATGTAATCAGTCCCCAATTTTTTTTTTTCTATTACATTGTTCAGGATAATTTCTACCGTAATTACAACAATAAGCGTTCTGAGGTTTATTACACAGATACGTTTTTTTAGTTTACTTTTTTAAAAAGTAATTTATTTTTAATTGTGGTGCAATATACGCAATATAAAATTTACTGTTTTAACCATTTTTAAGTATACAGTTCAGTGGCATTAAGTACATTCGCATCGTTGTGCAGCCATCACCATGATCCTCTCCAAAACTTTTCATCTTGGGAAACTGAAACTCTGTACCCATGAAAAAGCAACTCCCCATTTATCCCTCCTCCCTGCCTCTGGCAACCGCCATTCTACTTTCTGTCTTTATGAATTTGACTATTCTAGTACCTCATGTAAATGAAATCATATG
>NW_007886228.1:0-544 GCF_000696425.1 Galeopterus variegatus
ACATATGATATAAGTGGCTGTCTACACTTAACTGATTTGTTAGTTTTTTTATTCAGTTGATCGGCCAGATTCATTGATAGTTTGTGCCTGGATCTGCTCTTCTTTTTGCAAACGAATAACTGATGAACTGTTAAACTTGTCTTCATTGTAAGAAAGGCCAAGGAAAGTACCATTCGGGAGTGTCAGATCTTATAGCAGGGCTTTTGTCTTTTTTATTTAATATTGTTTTATTATTATAATAGTTGTGGAAGACAGGCATTCAATAGTTGTGGAAGACAGGCATTCAATTTCAATTTAGAAAACTGAGACTCAAAGAGATTGAGTAACTGGGCCAAAGCTACTTACCTAAGTAAGTCATGGAAATGACATTTAAACCTTGGCCTGACTCCAAAGACACTCACCACTATGACTTTCTAATTTAAAAAGCGCCATTGGTCTACGAAATTTTCTCTTTGAATATTGCAGAGTAAAACATTCTGTTCGTGTGTGTTTTGTTTTTTAAATCAAAAAGAAGAAAAGATGTTTCTAAAGACAAGTTTAATGA
>NW_007886229.1:0-544 GCF_000696425.1 Galeopterus variegatus
GAATTAAGTCAAGAGGAAAAGTTGGTTGATTTGCAGAAAAAGGAAAGAAGAATTAATGGGAAAACAATGACCTCTACACAGAAATGCTTTGTTTAAAACGAATGAGTCAATAGCAATATACTGAACAAGACACTGCTGGAAATGGTGAGGCGGTATCAATAAATGGGAGATCTACAAATGTCTAACATTTAAACTAGGACTTTACAAAGTGATCAAAAGGACTTTTCTGTGGATTGTTTCATTTGGTCTTCATAACGACCCCATGAAAAAGGCAGAATAATTATCAGTAACATTAATTCATTAATGAAGACATTGCCCCTGCTTTCAAAAAACATGTAAGAAACCAAGGTGAGAAAATACAAAGAAAATAGCAAACAATGGCAGTAGATGAATGGCGATAAGTGTTTTATATATTCACAACTCGGGGGCTGCTACTGGCATCGAGAGTAAAGAGGCAAAGGACACTGTGAAACCTCCTGCAAAGCATAGGACGTCTCCCCACAACAAAGTAGCAGTCAGCCAAAAATGTCAATAGAGTCACTGT
>NW_007886230.1:0-544 GCF_000696425.1 Galeopterus variegatus
TCTCTTAATGGTGTCTTTCAAATGTCAGAACTTTTTTATTTCAAAGACAAATTTATCAACTTGTTCTTTTATGAATTATACTTTTAGTGTCATATCTAAGAAGTCTTTGCCTAACCCAAAAACAGAAAGATTTTCTCCTGTGTTTCATTCTTTATGTTTTATTATTTTAAACTCTAAATTTAGGTTTATAATGCACTTTGAGTTAATTTTTGCATGTGGTGCAAGGTGTGTATAAAACTTATTTATTTATTTACCTAAAGATGTCTGATTGTTCTAGTACTATTGCAGGAAAAAAAGATCCTCTCTGCAGCGCACTGATTTTACCCTTTTGTCTAAAATCAGTTGAATTCTGTTCTATCAATCTATATCTATTTTGATGATAAGACTCGCTGTCTTGATGGAATTTTACAATGTCTTGAAATCACTTATTATCTGTCTCCCCTAACTTTGTTCTTTTTCAAATTGTTTTGGCTGTCCTAGGTTCTTTACACTTCCATATGAATTTTTGAGTGAGTTTGTTAATTTCTACAAAGAACATCTGCAG
>NW_007886231.1:0-544 GCF_000696425.1 Galeopterus variegatus
AGACCCCACAGGTTAAGGGACTCAGTCTCACTAGACTGCCCTCACTTCCAGTACCAGCCACAAGTCTTGGGGACCATCTGCACTCAATGGATATAAATTTGGGGGTTCTCACAATCCCCTCAATTGTGATAATTCACTAGAATGACTCATAGACCTCAAAAAAGCACTGCACTTGCGATTGCCATTGTATTACAACAGATACAACTCTGGAACAGCCAGATGAGATGCATAGGCTAGAAGATTTTGGTTTAATCTTGATAAGATTTTCCCATTTTTCTACTTTTTTCAGCTGAATTTATTTCTGATTTGGAAGATAATGGAAATTTTCAATTAGGAGTCCATCATCAGATACCTGGGTACTTCAAAAAGTTCATGGAAAGAGTCATGCTATCTTTCAGTTCTATTTTTCCACAGGCTTTTAGAAGTACCCTCGTATGTGGATTGAAAGTTTTATCTACCAATATGTTGCTTGATTTTTGACATTTTTAAAAAGTTCTTTAATCATTTCTTTAATTTTGGCATACCCAAATATAGTGATTTTTTT
>NW_007886232.1:0-544 GCF_000696425.1 Galeopterus variegatus
AGTTCTCAGATGAGGACTTGAGCTGAGAGTTAAAGGACCCAATCTTGTATTTTTTTTCTGTATGTGCTCAGTGCACTCCAAAGAATCCGTCCCATATCACAGACCTTATAGTAAATATTATTACCATAATGGACCAGTGCAACAGCCACTTGGGCTCCCCCTTTGGGCTCCCAAAGCACATGCTTACAACAGTGTTTCATTACAATCCACTGCAGGGAATGTCTTGATTCATTGTGAGGCCCCTCGTGCCTTGACATACTAGCATTTCATTTCCTATTGTTGATGAGCTCCGCACTAGGCTTAAACCACAGGGCACCCACCACCAAACCAATCCCCAGCTCCCATCATTGCAAGTCTATCTTCTGGGACCACGCCAGGTACCAATTACATGTCAGTCAGGGTCCAATAGGGGGACAGAGAACACACAGGATTTTGAACAGGGAAAGATCAATATGAAGAATTAGTCACAGGAGATTGGAGCAATGGGGAATGACCCATGAGTTAAAGAGAATTCTGAAAAATTATGGAATTTCAGATATAAGGA
>NW_007886233.1:0-544 GCF_000696425.1 Galeopterus variegatus
TCTGGCATGGGGGGAGCCTGTCCCACCCACACATGGAAATTAACTTTTCCCTCCACTTGCTGCAAATCCTACCACTGAAAGGAATTCCTCTACCAGATGGTTTTGATTTATCCTTCTGCCCCGAAACTTAGAGTCAAAAAAACCTTAAAATCCAGATTGGCTTTTGGGGATCTTGCTTTCTCAGGCTACTAGTAGAATTCATATCACAGAAGAAATAAGTCTCTATACTGAGGCTTAACTCATACAGACTAGAAGAAAAAGGTAAAAGAATAAAACTTCAAGATTTCTGCCTGGTCTCCTATGCTCTAAAGATTCCTCAGTTAGAGGTAAATAACTCTGCATATCACAGGCTGGAGGAATTGAGATCCAGGAGGGAGGGAATTCCAGGGGAAGGACACAAAAAAGAGGGAAGAGACAAGACTGAGTATCCCGTGAAGTCTTCGGTGCTCCGTGGTGCCTGTTTAATGATCCTGGGGGGTGGATGGGAGGGGAGCAGGAACCACCCACGTCCACAGGGGACAATCCTTCTACACATCTCTTGCAG
>NW_007886233.1:6069-6363 GCF_000696425.1 Galeopterus variegatus
CTACCTCTCTCAGCCTCTGTGTCCCTCTAGGATTTTCTAAGACATCCCCCTCCGTCATTTTCTTCTCTTTTATATCATTTAGGATCCCCCAGGTCCTCCATCTCCATCAGGAACCAAGACACCCTATGGGCAACATGAAGAGCAAAGATGGAATAGGATGAACCTGGGAAAAGACAATAAGCCATTTAGGCCCTGAGCTTTACATTCTAGAATGATTTCTCTCCCAGGACCGCAGAGAAACGGACCCCCCCACACACACACCCCTACCTTACTTCAGGCAACAACAGCTAATAT
>NW_007886234.1:0-544 GCF_000696425.1 Galeopterus variegatus
GAATTACTCCTGCCACCCTAGTGGTCAGGAGAGCCCAGGAGGAAGGTGAGTATGCTGCCCACCTATTCAGCCCACAGAGAGACACTCAGATGCAGCAGGAGTTCCGTCAAGCAGTTCCATTTATTTTCACACAAGCACCTGCTTTTATAAGCATATGGCAAGGGGATTTCCTAACTTCAACCTACCATCTTAAAGGTCATGTGAGCATGCATCTTGCTCTAATGCTTTGCTGTTGCAATCACGCAGTGAACACGAGCGCGGAAATATCTTTTATCCAATAATTTTAAACTATGTCTTTCCTTAGTCACTCCCCGGCGGCTTCCATCAGGTGCCATCTGTATCTCTCCTGTCCAGGCAAATGTTTTCAACAGATTACATATGCGTATGTGGGTGGGGTCGTGGCTAGTTCTCTGCCCTGGGAGGAGTTGTGTGGCCTCAACACCCCAACACTGACAAATCAGGCTCCCCTGTTGGTAGCATTGGCACTGCCAGAGGCCTAACCTGCTTCCCTGAAGTCTGCTCTGTCCTTGAAGGCAATGGGGAT
>NW_007886235.1:0-544 GCF_000696425.1 Galeopterus variegatus
TCGCCACGCTCCCAAGCGGTGTACTGTAGCAGTGCGCCACCGGGCCAGCCCCAATAATGCTGATGTTTTGTAAGGATCCTAGAAAGACTGGAGAAAGACTGTTGATGCAGGAGAAAGGACAGCCAACCAAAGGAGGCAAAATCTGTAGGAGGCAGGAGGGCTTGGGGACCAGAGCACTTTTTACTGTAAAGAATTCCCTATTGTTTTAATTACCTTTCAATGAGCCTGCATTATAGGTTTTTTCAAGAGAAATAACAACAACAAAATTGACCTGCAGTCAAAAAGAAGAAAAACCAAACAACAATAACAGCATTAGCATGGGGAATTATTTGCTTATCATTTAGATCTAATAGATACTGAAAACCGGAATGGACAGCATCTTCTATAGAAGTTTTACAAAACACCCAGGGATATTATTCAAAGGGCCATTTCTCAAACTGATTCTCAGGAAAGAAAAATTCAAAGACACAATTTTAAGTTCCTGAATACATTTCTGTGAGAAGCAAACACTCTCTCATTCAGGTATTTATCAGAGAGGCAACGT
>NW_007886236.1:0-544 GCF_000696425.1 Galeopterus variegatus
ACAAGATTGTCTTATGAATAAAATGAAAAATCATTAACATAGCTACTTTATGGGATTACTACGAAGTTTAAATTTGTTAATATTCATAAAGCACTTGGAACACTGCCTGGCACATAAGTGTTAGCTATTATTATTTCTGAGCAGAAGTTGACACTAAAATGCTGCGGTATCTATGGGCCGTATACCTCTGTCACATTACCTTATAATCATGACTTCCACTGACACAACAGAATAAGAATCCAAAGCCACTGGAAACAATTATGGAAGAATGAGACATCGCTAATGTATCATTTTTAAGTAACTGTGATGATCTTGTCCCTGTGACTTGTCATTTCTTTATGGAGTCTTATCAGAAATGTTTTTACTTATGTATTCATTCAACACATATTTATTTCACAACACTAAGGTATTTTCTGTAGAAAAACCTAAAATGTGCTTATAAAAGCTTATGGATAGTATTATAGGAAAGATGGAAATATAGATAAATAGATAGATAATTATCTGCTCAACTTGAAACTGAGTGATTTTACTGCTGCTTAAGAAG
>NW_007886237.1:0-544 GCF_000696425.1 Galeopterus variegatus
GGGTATGGATTTAGACTTCTTTAAAAATGTAACATAATTCGAGTGTTTTGTTTTTTGTTTAATGGTCTTTGTTAATGAGTCTCCATAGTCCTTGAATTTGCTTCTTGAATCGACTGGATTGTAAGTAAAGCTCAGTCGTGGGACATGGGAATGGGGCCCCATCACGTTCCAGAGGGTGCAAGAGTCCTTGGCGTCACCTTCATGTTGCTTGTCCTCCCTTTTTGCGTAGTTCTTGGAACCAGGGCCTTGGTGTCTCAGCCCCCGTGCAGCACCATCCCTCTGGGGCCCACGGCCATGGTGGTCCCATGTGATGCTCCCTTGGCAGCTCTGTCTTCTTTCTCTTGCATGTTACTTTATGCTTTGTTGTTCCTCTGTGCTCTGTCCTCTTGTTTTTATTATGTTTCCCAAAAAGTCATTAAACCACTCACATTTGAACTTCAGCATGTATTTGAGGGAGGGCATATTAAAGAAAAGTAGCCTCCCGAGCTCAGCCCACCCTGTTGCATCTGAATCTGTGAGAGGGGCCAGGAGGCTGCCTTTCTTT
>NW_007886238.1:0-544 GCF_000696425.1 Galeopterus variegatus
GAGCCCTCCGAGGTTGGCTCCCTGCTCCTTTCCTCTGTCCCCACCCTTCTGTACACCGAGTGCTTCCTCACTTTCTGCCACCGCAATACACCCCAGGCTCAAAGAGTGTCTTCCCTGCTCTAGAATCAACCATTTCTCCAAGGAGCCCTGGGCCCCTGTATCAGAGAATGATACTTAGAGACCGAGATCTGGCAGTGAGTGTGCCCGTTGCTGCTGGGGCATCGCTGTCCCTAGGTCCCTCAGCAGACGGAGCTGGGAAGTACAGGTGTGTGCAGACCTGTGCGCAAACTCACCCCAGTGGTTCCCGTGTCAGGCATCTGTGTGTACAGTCACTGAGGCCTCTGACTCGAATCCAGCACCGTGGGCTTCTGAACACATTTCAAATGACCCATAAACATCAAGTGAATCTGCTAGTAGCTGTCGCTCAGAGGTAAGTGGGAGCACGAAAACACAGCAGTCCTCGTTTCTGAGGTGTGGGAGAGGACATGGGGTCTGCCACAGGATGCAATGAGGGTCCGAGCCACCTGAGGGGGTCACGTGACCC
>NW_007886239.1:0-544 GCF_000696425.1 Galeopterus variegatus
CTCCAGCCACATCAAACCCACTTCTCTTCTTGAAAAAAACTCACCTCACTGGTTCTCAATGGGGGTAATTTTGTCCCCAGGACCTAGGGAATATTTGGCAATGTCAGAGCACATTTTTGGTTGTCACAGCTGAAAAAGGGGGATGTTACTGAATCTAGTGGGTAGAGGACAAAGATGTGCTAAATATCTTAAACATCCAAGATTTAGCTCAAATATTCTCTACTTCGTGAAATTTTTCCACCCTCTTTCTCCATAAGCAGAAATAACCCCTCCTGTCTTCCCCACTTGCCCAGGTAGAAACTATTTTGCTAAGCCCCACCCAGTGTCTAGCACACTGTCAGGCACTCAGCAGAGGCACAATAAATATTTGTTAGAATAAATAATAGCTAGCATATACTGAGGTGTTAGTGTGTTCAGACACTATACTAAGTGCTTCATCTTCATGTACATTATTTAATTTAATTTAAAATTAAATTAAGGTAAGTAAGTATTACTACAGTTTCCCATTTTACAAATGGGGAAACTGAGACCCAGAGAGACTAAG
>NW_007886240.1:0-544 GCF_000696425.1 Galeopterus variegatus
TCTACTAGAAATCTTTATTTCTAATCCATCTTGAATTATAAAATTGGGGCTGCAATTATTGGTTCTTTAGAAAATTGCTTTTAAGTAAACTCCCACTTTTTTCTGTCTCATGGAAAAAACTAGTTCACAGAAATGGAAAGTTTAAATTACTAAATATTTCAGAGATAATAGGGCAGCGTAGTTAACTCATTAAATAGTACATATAATGCTTCTATCAAGTTAATAAGTTGGTAGTGTGTTTTATCGATACTCGTGCTCAAAGCTAAGAAAACTTGAGAATTTATTATATGCAGCTACCGTTCTGATTTTCACCCAACTATATGTGATAAGCACTATTATTATCTCCATTTTACAAAAGAGACACAAAGAGGTTAAATAATTTGCTCACAATCACAGAGTCAGCGCCGTGATTTACACCCTATCCCACACTGTCAATCAATATGCCAACAGATTCTCAAAGTGTGTTCTACAGAATCTCAGGGCACCCTGAGAATTTTCAGGGGCTTGTGAGGCTAAAATTATTTTCATATTGGTGGCTATAATC
>NW_007886241.1:0-544 GCF_000696425.1 Galeopterus variegatus
GGAGGGGCTGACATCACCCTCCCAGGGTCTTGTGGCCCTGACCTGAGACACCAGGTGTGACGGGTTGAGTATCAGGGAAGCTGAGTTGGATGAGCAAGCTCTGGCTTCTGGTGACTCTGTGGCCTGGGTGGGGACCTTTCTGGGAGGGGGCTCCTCCCTCAGTGTCAGGGACCATGGCTGAGGGGAACAGCAAGGCCTGGGCTCTGGCTGGCTGCCTGGTGACCACCAAAACATTCCACAGTGCTCCTTAATGAGGTGTCCGGTGCTTTCTCCAAAAGGAAGACACTAAAGGTCTATTTTCTCTGTCGTCCACAGTTGGAGGCAAGAAGCTCATGTATCTACAAGAGCTGCCAGTCAAGGGCCATGAAATCTGGTACTGCGAATGCCACCACCATGGGAAACTGCGCCGCATCGTAAAGCTCATGGGTGAGGGGCCCTGGAGACCTGCGTCTCCCATCCCCATGTCTCTTTTTCCGGAAGCCTGTGGAACCAGCATCAGCCACGTGCTCGGGGGTCATAGAAAGCCCCTGCACTGGGCTTCCTG
>NW_007886242.1:0-544 GCF_000696425.1 Galeopterus variegatus
TTAAGAAGGTTTATTGTTTCAGGGTGTATATTTAATTCTTTAATCCATTTTGAGTTGACTTAGTGTATGGTGAAAACTATGGGTCTAGTTTCATTCTCCTGCATATAGATATCCACTTCTCCCTGCACCATTTGCTAAAGAGGCAGTCTCTTCCCCAGTGTATAGGCTTGGTGCCTGTGTCAAAGATCAGATGGCTGTAGGTATGTGGGTTGATTTCTGGATTCTCTATTCTATTCCACTGATCAGTGTGTCTGTTTTTATGCCAGTACCATACAGTTTCGGTTATTATAGCTTTACAGTATACTTTAAAGTCAGGTAGTGTTATGCCTCCAGCTTTATTTTTTTTTCATCAGCATTGCTTTGGCTATGCGTCTTTTGTTATTCCATATAAATGTCTGGATAGTTCTTTCCATTTCTGAGGAAAATGTTATTGGAATTCTGATGGGGACTGCATTGAATTTGTATATCACTTTGGGTAGTATACACATTTTCACTATGTTGATTCTTCCAATCCAAGAGCATGGGATATCTTTCCATCTTCTTG
>NW_007886243.1:0-544 GCF_000696425.1 Galeopterus variegatus
GGGCTCCCTTATAGGTGATTTGACGCTTCTCTCTTGCAGCTTTTAAGATTCTCTCTGTCTTCGAGTTTTGCCAGTTTGACTATAACATGTCTTGTAGAAGACTTTTTTGGGTTGAATATGTTTTGGGATCTTTGAGCTTCCTGAATCTGAAGATCTGTAACTTTTCCTATACCTGGGAAGTTTTCTGCCACTATTTTGTTGAATATGTTTTCAATGCAATCTCCTTTTTCTTCCCTTTCTGATATCTCTCTCAGATTTTCTTCAATTCCTTTGATTCTTTTTTCTTTTTGTCTGCCTGTGTTATTTCAAACAGCCCATCTTCACGTTCAGTAGTTCTCTCTTCAACTTCCGCAAGCCTGCTTGTTAAACTCTCTGTTGTGTTTTTTATTTTTCTGAATGAATTCTTCAGCTCGGCAAGCTCTGCTACATTCTTTTTCAGGGCATTGAATTCCTTGCACATTTCTTCTTTCAGCTCCTCTATACTTTCCTCGTTTCATCATGTTGTCTAGCTGAGTTTTCTTGTATCTCATTCAGTTTCCTTAGA
>NW_007886244.1:0-544 GCF_000696425.1 Galeopterus variegatus
CTGGAATGCTTTCTTCCAGAGGGTACCATAATTAGATCATTTCTCACTGAAATCTCCCCTTTGCTGTCATGACACTTCTCACATTTTGCAGCTCTTTATCCTATTTTTAAGGAGACCCCTTAGCTCAATTTGCTATCTATGACCTTTATGCTAAGCATATTTCCAGCTCTGAATTCCTCTCACATTCTAGCTTTAGATCTGTTGCATAACTTTGGCACTCACAGATATTTGGGGGCAGATATTGTCTCTGGTCATTGGGAATGTCGGTGATGTTGAGAGTGACTGTCCCACTCAGCCTATTTCTTGGTTGCTATCTGACCCCAGTTGTCCACTAGTCCATCCACCACAGTCCTCTGTAGCCAATGATGCCATCTAGACACCCTCTGATATAAGGTATGAGTTGAGAGAGGTGCCCTGGGGTTGGCAGCTGGCGGTGCCACACACAGCACATGCCTGTCCTGCATGACCCAGAATCCTCCATGTGCATGGAATGTAGATGCAACAAGGTGCACATGAAGAGCTTACATAACCTGCCCTGGGTTAT
>NW_007886245.1:0-544 GCF_000696425.1 Galeopterus variegatus
GGAAAGGGAGGAGGGAGGGAGGTTTTGGTAAGGGGCAACAGTAATCAACCACAATGTATATTGACAAAATAAAATTTAAAAAAAATTTAAAAACAAACAAACAAACAAAAAAAACAAATGTAATGTTGGTGGCTAGACACAAGTCACTCCTACTTGTAAACATAAACCAGGAGTCATGGCTAATAACAATGGTAACTACTATATTTCTTCAAATAATTTTGACCTCTTCTGTATTTTAATAAATTTTCTTCTTCACTTTTTCCTTTCTTAAAAAATTTTGAGATTGGAAATCCTTCCTTGAACAGAGTTCCTTGAGCTTCATGGGGGGAAAAATTGTCTGGATTTAGTTTATCATACATGTATTGCATCACTCAAATCTGAGATCATACAGTAATTATCACATAAAATACAAAAAATGAAAAATCCAACATTTGGTGAAAAATAAAGATTTAAGTAACTGAAAATTTTTGCAATATTTTCAAAACAGATTGTATATTACAATCAATCTAAATTCAAAATCAATATACAAAACAATTAGCATTTC
>NW_007886246.1:0-544 GCF_000696425.1 Galeopterus variegatus
GAAAACAAAATTTATTGCTTACAGTTTCTGAGGCTGGGAAGTCCAAAGTCCAGGGAACACACCTGGTAAGGGTCTTGCTGGTGGTGACAGTGACCCAAGGGTATCACATGGCAGAAAATGGTGGAGCAGAGAGAGAAAAACTCTTCATGTGCTCTCTTTTGAAGCCCTCAGAACCACACCATGACCGCCATTATTAATCCATTCATAACAGCATGGCCCTATAATCTAATCATCTCTTCAAGGCCCCCACTTTTCAATTACCATAGTAGGATTTCCCACTCTCAACAGTTACAGTGGGGACTAAGCCTCAGTGAGGCTGAGTGGGGGGCACACAATGTACAGCACCCACTACCGCCTCCATCCCCAGCCACCAGGCCCCACTCCAGAAGGTGGATTCTACAAAGTTGGATTCCACCATTGCCAGGTTCTTTGGCCCTTGCAGGGCTTGCTGGTGTGATTCAAAGCATTTCCTTTGTGTTCTCTTACCTAAATACCAGTGCAGGGCACACACTCAACATTATAAACTGGAGCTTGTTCTGCATCA
>NW_007886247.1:0-544 GCF_000696425.1 Galeopterus variegatus
TGTCTTCTCAGAGCGTAGATGAGACCTGAAGGCATAGATAGCAGTGGCCGGACCTTTGCCCATTTCTCCCCCACATTCTGGACCCCGGCCATCCCCAGATGCAACATCTTTCAGTTTTATCAACATTTCAACCAATGTGAGTGGTGGAACATCCTCTGGGATACTGCAAATAAATAGAAAGTGAGGCTGCCAGAAGCTTGTATTAGTTTCTTTGACATATGTCATTTAATTGACTAAATGAATAGATAAATACGAGGGTACTTCAAGAAGTTTATGGAAAGATTCATATTATCTTTTAATTCTATATTTCCATAAACTTTTTGAAGTACCTTCATATATACACAGAAAAGACAGGGGATTTTTTCTCCCCTGAATATTGTATTAGAAATATTTGTATGTTATGCATGACAGTTTTATTCTAAAACTTTGGAGGTGGTCATGATTCTGTGCAAATGGCTGTTTTCAACTCAAAATTTCAAGGATTTAAAGGTCCAATGGTTAATATTCTCTTCCAAAATGAAACACTGGTACAACTTCAATTTAA
>NW_007886248.1:0-544 GCF_000696425.1 Galeopterus variegatus
CAGTGTTCACTTTTTCTGGGTTTAGTTATACACGGAATATGCAAATCCCAACTTTCTAAATTCAAACAAACACAGTGCATTTTCAAGAGCGAATTTAATTTTTCTTTTTTTCATCATAATTGACAACATTCATAGAAAAAGCACAGTTTGAGCAGTAATAAGCCAGGAAAATTAAACAGAGACATTCTGAACTCTCTGTTTCCTCTTTCATTAAGAGAAATGAAATATTGTCAGTGCCCTTTATAGTTTTAATCAAGTATGTCAGCATAATACTTAATTGAGAGAAATATGCAAATGATTGTTTCTTTATAAGGCCAGAGCTAAATAAACACAGCTTTCTGCAAGTACCCATCACATAGCAGAAGTGTTTGTTTTTTTTTAACCTAGAAAGTTGCTCCCAACGTTTTTATGCACAGGAATCTATATCAAAAATACTAGCAAGTTCACATTTTTTTTCTTTTTTTCCAATATCAGCATGCAAAGCTCCTCTTGGAGAAAATGAACATGACTGATTTCAGAGGCCAGCATATTCCATGTCTGTGAT
>NW_007886249.1:0-544 GCF_000696425.1 Galeopterus variegatus
CAGGAGACCGTAAAGAGTTTCAGCACTGTGTATCTGAGAAGAGAACAGATTTCTTGACTCAGTATAAGTCCTTGAAAAAAGCTAAAATGTTTTGCTTTTACTGAGTAATTGAGTATAGATAACTGTGTGTTATATTTGTTACATTATATCTGGTAATATATTTTGATTAATAATTTTAAAGAAAGGTAATATGTTACCATCTTTATTTAATCCTTAATAAAGCAGTAATACATTTGCATCATGCTTTAGTGTTTTTAAAACACTTGCCTTATACCAAGCGATCCTTATCGCAACTCTTGAAGTTATGAAGTTGAGTGTCTTGTATGTGACAGACCTGATGGTGAGCTCTTTGCTCATGACAACCCTGTAAGGAGAGTATGATCCTGCTATTTTCACAATAATTTCTCATGGTAACCCTGTAAGGAAACTATGATCCTGCTCATTTCAGAAATGAGAAACTGGGGTTTAGGGATTGTAAGATGTGCAATTCATATAATTGCATAGGTTGAAGGGACTGGGACTTCAGCCCAGATTTGTGTGATAC
>NW_007886250.1:0-544 GCF_000696425.1 Galeopterus variegatus
GTTTTGTGGGGGACACAATTCAGTTCATAGCAATACCAAAGCACAGAAAAAGTAAAAGGAATGGGAGGACACAGAAGGAAGGGAATGTTGAGTCTTATGTGCCTTAATGTGCAGACGGGTATGTCTGGCCCAGTGTGATGAGTTGCATAAAGAGACAGGAAAGGGTCAGGGCAGCAACTGCCAGAATAGCTATGATTTAAAGTCCGACTTGGCAGAAAATCATCAAGCACGTCAGTCAGTCTGCCTCTGACCTGTTAAAGTTACACTTTTACAGATCTCCAAAGGCTCTATGAATTAGAACAGGTAAATGCTGAATTATGGTTCAGCTAGTAACCATTATGTTAGCCATTTGCTTTATTAGCCATGGCATTTCCTAATAAAGCAAGGGAAACCACACAGGAAGGAGCCTTGAAGGTGGAGGCAAGGATAGAAAATTCCCTTTGTTCCCTAATGTTTTGCTTTGAGGTTCTTCCTCACTCATGCCTCAAATCTCAATTGACACGTCTCATCCTCAGAGAGGTCTTCCTTAACTTTTTGGGACTGG
>NW_007886251.1:0-544 GCF_000696425.1 Galeopterus variegatus
TAAATATTTAATTAATCCATGGTCATTGAGACTAGAGATTTCAAACCATGCTGTAGGTGACGTCGGTGAAAATGGTGGAGTAAGGACATCTGAAACTTCATCTCTCCATAAAGGCAACAACAATAAAAAATGGTCAGAATCAACTTTTTCAGAACTCTGGAAATTTAACCAAGGCTTGTAGCAGCCAAGGAGCATATAAATAAATATTCCAGAAAAACAGCTGAATTTCTGTAAGAACAGTGCGATTTGTATCATTTTAACTTGCCTTAGACCATTCCTCACTGTCCAGATCATTGGTAACCTGAAAATTAGCCCATATCCCCAGTACCAGAGGGAACAGAATGGAGCTGGTGCTCCTTTAAAACCTCATTCCCAACCAATTGTCATTATTTGACCTATCTGGTGGTTCCCCAGAAGATCTCACTTGAAAAGTTTGCTTATTTGATCTGACTGAGAGCTACCCAGTGCTAAAAGTTTCTCACAAGAGGATGTTTTTAGAAAACAATTACAGGCAATTGTTCTAAAATGACAGCTACATGAGGCA
>NW_007886252.1:0-544 GCF_000696425.1 Galeopterus variegatus
GTTAGCTTGTACATAAAGCAGAATGCTTGAGGAATCTACCATGCTAGAATTCCATATGCGCAAGCCCTATCTAGGGAGGGAATGAAGCCGCATGCATATTCACACCTAAAACAGCTTTAAAGACACTGGTCTTTAAGATTCCTGGCTGAATAGAAAAACACTGTCTGCATTCCTGCTCACCTCCCTCAGCACTTTGCCATTCTATGTCCCACTATACGACTGGGGCCCACTAGGTGTGAATAGTATTTAGAGTGAAAAGAGGACATCACAAGAATTTGAGAGTCCAGTCTTAGCCTAGGAGAAGCAGTTAGTTGGATATTTGACCTTGGACAAGTACATTAACCACTTTTGACTTTTTGTTTCTTCATCTTAAAATAAGAGGATAGAAGTAGATAGCCATAAATGTTGATATATATATATATATATTAGATGAATAGAATAGGGCAGGATGAAGAGTTTTGAAAGATATATATATATATCCTTCTGCTAAACTCCTTCTAGTTACATTACCTAAATACCTACACAGACCTTTTCACTCTGGGGG
>NW_007886253.1:0-544 GCF_000696425.1 Galeopterus variegatus
AAAAAAAAAAGACTTATTCTGAAAGTTTTGTTATATAAAGGTAATTAATTAATCATGGTATGCATCATCTTAGGAACCATGTATTAATTACCTCCACATTTTGCTTCACTTGAAATAACTTACTTATGATTATAAAATTACTATGTCAGCTTTATTTGTAAAAGCAAAAACTGGACATACCAATAATTTAAATCAAATCAGGTGTATCCCTAAAATAAATGATTTGTCAGAACTTAAAATGATGTTTTAGAAGTATATTTACTAACACATGCACTTATTCCAGTAGAACAAAGGCAGTTCAAAGTGATTATGCTTTTGTACACAAATATGTTTTCCTCCTCAAATACATAGTATAAAAAAGAGCAAAGCCGTGGAATCACCAAAAGTAATAGAGGTGACTTTTTGTTGTCAGATTACAGTGATTGGTTAACTTTTTTTTCTATTCTTTGTTTATAGTGTCTAACTTTTCTACAGTGAACATATAGCTTTATTAAGCTACTTAGCTATTACTCAAGTGGAACAAATCAAAATTGTACACGATCAT
>NW_007886254.1:0-544 GCF_000696425.1 Galeopterus variegatus
GTGGTGCTGACAACACCAAGTCAAGGGTTAAGATCCCCTTATCAGTCATCTTTTAAAAAAAGAAAAAGATTATTCTGTCTTTTACACTTTTTGTTTGTTTTTGTTTTTGGCAGCTGGCCAGTGTGGGATACTGTAGGGCCCCATAAAACCCCAAAGGAGACATTCCCTAAAACACGGCGCCTTTCCGGCTTCTCTTCTGGGTCCTAACATTCCCACCGGCGCCAAAGTATGGCCTATCAAAGTCATCACCCGCCCTTCCGACCAATCAGCCACCGCCCCGCATACTAACCACCCTCTCCCGGAACTCAGCTCTCTATAAATGTATGCTTCACCCTCAAATAAAGCAGAACTTCTCCGGTGAACTGTCAGCTCGGGTCCTGTCATTCTTTCATTGGTGCCAAAACCCGGGAGGAGCTCACCCCTTACCCGAGAGGACTCCTTCTCGGACCTCCTTCACTCTTTCGGCGGTTCCCGCTGCTGACGCTTCGCCTTCGTCCATTTTCTCCGGCGCTGGGTTTCCGCACCCACCACCAGCTCATCCAAA
>NW_007886255.1:0-544 GCF_000696425.1 Galeopterus variegatus
TTTAGCAGGTGGATGGTTGAGAAATATTTGCCACTCTGCATTAGAAAAACAACAGCCTGGCACAGTGTGATGTTTCTTTGTGGCTTGTGTTTGCCAGACCCTTGTGGGTTCAGGGCCTACTTTCCTATACCATTCTTCCCCTCTCCAGGCCACACCCCAAGCCGCTCCAGGGGCCCCACTGCCCGCCTCCAAGTTTTTAACTGGACTTGATTGACCTGGTCTTCATATATCAAAAATCTTGATCCCAAATCTTGGCAGAGATTTTGCTTCTGGTTACAGAAGCTTTGGCATATCTTGGTTCTCTCCCACCCTTGGATCTTATTTCTCTCTTTCATTGTTTGGTTTAGCTTCTTGTTTCTCTCACAAACAGCCCCCAGCAGTGAGTAGGTCCATTTTGGTTCTTATCCATTGGGTTGGGGAGGAAGAGGAGCAAGCCAAATATTAGATATGAGTTTCAGTCAGTCACCAGGGCCCTCAGTTTAATTCTAAATGCCTCTCAACTATGTCTACTTTTTTCATCTCCACTGTTACCACCCTAGTCCAC
>NW_007886256.1:0-544 GCF_000696425.1 Galeopterus variegatus
TGAGCTCAGTGTGATGAGTTTACTTAGATCGATGTGCTTGGTCAGATGAGTTTACTTAGACCGATGAGCATGGTAGGATGAGTTTACTTAGATCGATGGGCTGGGTCTGATGAGTTTACCTAGATCGATGAGCTTGGTCTGATAAGTTTTGCTAGATAGAGTAGCTTGGCCTGATTAGTTTTCCTAGATTGATTACGTTGGTCTGATTATTTATACTAGATTAATTAGCTTGTTCTGATTATTTTTCCTAGATCGATTGCATTGGTCTCATAAGTTTTCAAATATTGAATAACTTTGTCTGATTAGTTTTCCTACATCAATTTGTTGGGTGTGAATAGTTTTACTAGATCGATTATTTGGGTCTGATAAGTTTTCCTAGATTGAGTAGTTGGGACTGATCAGTTTTCCAAGATGGATTAGTTGGGTCTGATTAGTCTTCCTAGATCGAATAGCTTGGTCTGATTAGTTTTCCAGGATCAATTTGCTTGGTCTGATTAGTTTTCGTAGATCGATTAGCTTGGTCTGATTATTATTCCTAGATTGA
>NW_007886257.1:0-544 GCF_000696425.1 Galeopterus variegatus
GGGCATCTCCAGCTCCACCTTCAGTGTGGCTGAATCCTGGGCCCGGTACATATGCAGGACCCTGGTGCAAGGACCAGCGTACCCTGCAGGTCACCCATATCATTGAGGCTAGAGGCATTAAGACACAGACACAGCCTCCAGCGTATCCCCATGGGTTCCCGTTTCCCGCACAGAGCACGACCTGTCTTTGCTCTTCTCCACCTCCCATCCATTCTTCTGTCGACACTGGATGCAGAAAAAACAGTCTTACGTAGACTGTCTCACCAGCTCCCACAACTGCATAAGGCCTAATCCTTATAACGAATTCCTCATTCTATATCAGTCATGGTGGTCTACTCTTCTGGTCAAACCCTGATGCAGAATATGGTAGTATCAAGGAAGCCAAGAGATGAACATTTTCTAAAAGGATGAAGGGGGATTATTACCATATTTAATCCTCAAAACCACCTTATGAACATTATTAGCTCATTTTACAGATGAGAAAACCATGGTTCAAAGACATTAAAGTCATAGAACCAGTAAGTGGAAAAGCCAGATCTGAATC
>NW_007886258.1:0-544 GCF_000696425.1 Galeopterus variegatus
AGGAATTCAGTAAATTATTCAAGGTCTTTTGTACTGTTTTAGTCTCAATTCCTGTATTTTTTCTAGAAAAAAACTACCTTGAAATAGTTAAGAAAAAAATAATACCAAATGCCCATTTAAAAAATATACAACTCTAGCTCAACCAAAAATATGTATTGACTGCCTATTATGTACCAGATATATTTACTGAATTTAATAACACCAGCTGGTATTATTATTCCCATTTTGGATTAGGAAATTAAGGCTCAGCGAGGTTACTTATTCAAGGCTACAAGGCACAGGAGCCGGTATCTGAAACCTCCAGCCTGATGCTGTTTTAACTCTTTCCTTCAGCTTGCTTTGCACTATATTAAATACTGGATCCTGATTTCTGCTCATTCCTGCAATGGAAAAAGTTGGAGAAGCAGCACTGTGCAGGGGATAAAATATGGGCTTGGAGGCAGGAGATGGGACACTGCTTCCAGCTGCCCCGCTTTTGTTCCCCCAAATGCTGTGTGACCTTTATCAAGTTCTCTCACCTCTTTGGGGAGTCAAAAGTGGGAGT
>NW_007886259.1:0-544 GCF_000696425.1 Galeopterus variegatus
GCAACACTGAGGGTTGCGATCCGTTGCCGGACACGGAAAAAAGACAAAAAGACAAAAAAAGTTGAGATAGGTAATTGTATGGGGCTAGAGCAGAAAATGGAATTGACCACAAGGGGCGAGAGGAATCTTTGAGGATGACAGAAATGTTTTGTATCTTGATTGTAGTGGGGGCTTCACAGGTATATACAAATGTCAAAACTCATCAAATTATATACTTTATACATAAATTATTCCTCAAAGTTGGTGAGAAAAAACATTTTAAGTAAAACTTGCAATCAACTTTAATTCTTTAATTATGTTTTATAATTAGCATTAACTCCTAACAAATATTTACTTTTACTTTAGTCTTCATATCTCAAAAGTAGTCTACCATCAGGTCTCCTATCATTAGAAAAACTGGATGCTACTCTGTGTTCTTTGCTTTCAGCTACTGAGTGAATTCTTTTTAGTTCATAATTCTTAATAAGCACAACAAAACTCTTCCCTTGCCAATTACCAGACACATTATTTAAAGAAATATTAATGTGTAAATCAACTTTTGAGG
>NW_007886260.1:0-544 GCF_000696425.1 Galeopterus variegatus
TGGCAGGGCCATAATACTGTATTATGCATTGAGGTGGCCATTCATCTCCTCTCCCAGTCTGTTTTCCCCCTGATTCAAAGGACCATTTGGATCTCAGGTCATCGTAGAGGGGAATTCCCAGTTGTGTGCCCTGATCCTGGTGCAACAGGAAGAAACCTGCTTGAATGATTCCTACAACACAGCATCTACTCCATTTTGGAGGAAGGTGGGTATAAGGACTTCTTCCACAGATCCAGAAGGGCCCTTCAGGTGTTCCCCAAGTTTTGGGGTCTGTGGAATTTATATTTTTCCAGTACTAGTTGATTCTTGGAATTCCCTGGAAGGGCCAGGACCCTGCACAGCTTTGTAGCTGAGGGTAACTTGAATTTGCCATGCAAGGCTGGTGGTGGGCCATTGTATTGGCTGAAGGTCCGGACCAGTACTGAGTGGTGGCATTAGGCCCCCAGGTGTAGAATGTTTCATTTAATGAGTACATCTGGTGGCAGGTTTTTCCAACCCATTGGGTGAAATTTTTGCCCTGTCTACTTAGGCAATTTTGCCCGAT
>NW_007886261.1:0-544 GCF_000696425.1 Galeopterus variegatus
CATGGGTTCCATTCCTGGAGGAAATAACAGTGTTTCTGTCAATCTACACATATATATTTTTTAAGGAAAAGTTGAGGTCCAGTTCCTATATCTGATGACCTGGATAATATTTACCAATTGCTTAAGGTGCACTCAAAGGCCTTTTAACACATTTAAAAATGAAATAGATACAGATCAGACTGTTGAGTTTCTGCCTAAATTTGAATATTGACAAAGAATTATGTATTCACCGAGAATCTTGCTGTTAATTATGACCGTTTGCCATTGTGCTTTCTGAAGGAATTTGAAGAATGTCTATTAATTATTCACATAAGATACATTAAGGGCTGACTATTAATAAAAAGGAAAAAGAACTCCATTACCCTGAAAAAAATACTAGCATTAATATTATTGTTCCTGTGAGTAATTTAATCCAATTGATAATACGACAATGAAAATGACTTTTTAACTATTTTTTTAATAATTCTCCAGTTAGCTTTTATGTTGACAAATCTTTTATGAGTTATATCAGCAAGATTTACAAAGCCCATGAAAACTGTACAAA
>NW_007886262.1:0-544 GCF_000696425.1 Galeopterus variegatus
CAGTGTCATCATGACCTTATAGACCATAACTATAAGAATTACAAGAATCAACTGTATAAATTTATTATTTTACACATAATAAACTTTTAAACATTATTTCAATTTGTTTTAATGTTCAAAAGCTAATTGTCAAAGTATAATATAAAAAACACAAACATATGGCTTTTTTTTACTGAAATATTTTATAACTGTGATAAGTAGGATTAGCCATATGTATTAGTCAAGGTTCTCTAGAAAAACCTAATCAATAGGATATATATATATATATAAATAGAGATACATAAACCAGGAGCTTCAGCGTCCTAGGGCAGAAGAAGATGAATGTCCCAGCTCAAGAAGAGAGATCAAATGCACATGTTCTGTGCCTTTTCGTTCTATCTAGGCCCTCAACGGATCGGATGATGCCTGCCTACACCGGTGAATGCACATCTTTATTTAGTTTAGTAATTCAAATGCTAATCTCTTCCAGAAACCTGTTCATAGAGACACCCAGAAATAATCTTTTACCTCCCATCTGAGTATCCCTTACTTCAGTCAAGTTGAC
>NW_007886263.1:0-544 GCF_000696425.1 Galeopterus variegatus
AGGAAATTTGAGATTCTATCTGCAGGCTTCTGGGTGTATTCAAAGCAGGGAGACCAGGGGCATTCAGAGCAGCTTCAGGTGCATCCAGCTATCTTGGGAGGAGTTTGTTGGGGTTCATTCCTTCAACAAACATATTTGAAGCCACACTATGTGCAGTCACTTTCTGGGCACTGAGCATTATTCAGTGAACCAAGGAGACTACATTCCCTGCCCTCCTGGGCTTCCATTCTAGTTAGAGGTGAGAGAGTCACAGTAGACATTAGAAGCAGGTAGTGCCACCATATGGTAGATGTGACACCCTTCTGGCCTCCTCTAGGTATGAAAGTATGGTTTCTGATTGGAACCGGGATGGCAAATCCCTGAAGCAGCTAAAATGGTAAGTGGGGTCTGGGTGCACATGGAGGGGCTCCCATCTCCACACAACTAAGTGTGGTCTGCGGTGGCCTGTGGATGGGGGGCTGGCAGAACTCTGGCTCCCACACATCTTATGGTTCCTGCTACAGGGCTGAGGGCTCAGGGCTTTTCCTGCAGGAAAAGGAGTCAA
>NW_007886264.1:0-544 GCF_000696425.1 Galeopterus variegatus
GGATTAATATCCAGAATATATGAGGAACTCAAACAACTTAACAGTAAAACAAGTAACCTGAATAAAAAATGGGCAAAGGAGCTGAATAGGCATTTCTCAAAGGAAGATGAACAAATGGCCAACAGACACATGAAAAAATGCTCAGCATCGCTCAGTGCCCAGGAAATGCAAGCCAAAACTACACTGAGATATCATCTCAGTCCAGTTAGAGTGGCTAATATCAAAAAGACAGAGAATAATAAATGCTGACCAGGATGCGGGGAGAGGGAAATCCTCCTACATTGTTGGTGGGACTGCAAAATAGTGCAGCCATTATGGAAAACGGTATGGAGGTTCCTCAAACAGCTACAGACCGAACTGCCATATGATCCAGCTACCCCACTGCTGGGTTTATACCCAAAGGAATGGAAATCATCATATCAAAGGGATACCTGGGGCCGGCCCGGTGGCGCACTGGAGAGTGCGCTGCTTGCGAGCATGGCAACGCTCCCGCCGAGGGTTCGGATCCCATGTGGAGACCGGTTCCCTCTCACTGGCTGAGCGC
>NW_007886265.1:0-544 GCF_000696425.1 Galeopterus variegatus
CTACAGAGAACATTAAACTCCTGTGCTGATTTTCTCATGGGGCTGAGTTAACCAGCTTGTCCCTGGAGACACAAAATGCATGTGGTCTGCTAGCTAATTTCTTTGTTAATTTTTAAGTGTGTTTGCTGAGTTAAAGCTCTACCACAATTGTGTCTTTAAGCTCCCAACCAGCAGACTTGGTTGCGGTTAATTCCTACTTGTCTACAAATGGCATGATCAGCATAAAAACCTTTCTGCTCTGAAGACTAAATGTAATATACTTCTCTTTGGCAAAGTCATGAACACACCAGACAGCTGGGTCTTTCATTGTCAGGGTATGAGCACACGCAAACACATTCACAGACAGGTCTCAAAAGACTGACGCTCAACCAGACACCTCTCATAGAACAGAATCCGAGTCTTGAAATATGTATTCTGCTCTTTGATGTGAGGCCAACAGCAGAGGAGAAAACTCCTGGGTTTTTAGGAGGAACACCACTCCAGGAGGCAACGGCAGCCTGACAACAGGGCCTGGAAGGCCTTAGGTTGAGAGGGGAGGATGTAA
>NW_007886266.1:0-544 GCF_000696425.1 Galeopterus variegatus
TGCTGTCTCTTTATAGACAACAACAGACTACTAAAGAGTATGGCTTTCCCATCTTGGTTAATACTCAATAAAACTATGTTATTATTTTTATTGATAATTTTCTCCATTTTGGTCAATATTCAGTGTAATTTTTTATTATTTTGTTTATTGACAGTATCATTGGCTTTCGTATTATTGTCAGTGTGATGAGTGAAATTTGAATATAACTGTTGTTTAAATTTGTATTTTCATAGTACTAATGAGGATAAGCACCACTGCATATTTTGCGCTGCTCAGCTTTCCTCTTCAGTGAATTTCTTGTTCATATCGTTTTATTAGTTTTCCTTTAAATCCCACTTACATAATTTGTGTAATTTTTTTTCATTAACATAAGTATCAACAATGTGTTCTGTCATATATGTTGCAAATACCTTTAACCACTTTCTGTCTTATCTTTATCCTTCCACTTTTGGTAGCTTAAATTTGTTTTCCCCATTTCACAAGTGATGGCACATATGTCCTTGTGCATAGGGTCAGGGCCACAGAGGATTGTTTAAGGTTTCAG
>NW_007886267.1:0-544 GCF_000696425.1 Galeopterus variegatus
CTGTCTTCTCAGAGCCCTGCCAGGTGAAGTTCTTGCCTTTGAGCCATCTCTGTAGGCCTACTGTCTGTGCTGCTGTTCATGTCCTGGTTCAGGATAAGGCAGGCACTGGGGACAGTCAACCACTCCAGGAATGCAGGTCTTCCTTTCCCAGAAAGGTTCTACAGGCAGAAGGACCCCAGGAGTGACTGAATCTCGTCTTTGATTTAGGACAAGACTGTGGGTGTCATGAAGCCATGATGTCTTCTCGAATAACTTGTCACACTGGGGCCAACTCCTGTTCTCCTGGATTGTTGACTGGAGGCAGAGAGATGGGTTAGGTGACTTCAGAGGTCCCGCCCAACCCGAGTCTGCAACAGTGATAACATTTGAGTTGATCAAAACTGTATTTGACCTCAAGTGAAGCTAGAGTTCAGTGGAGAAGACCACACATCTGTAAGTCCTATAAAGGTGTGGAGACCTTGGTGGAAGTGAGTGAGGCAGAGAGTGCTGTGGAGTGGGGTCCAGGTGGCTGTGGACAGGTGCCTGAGAGGAAGCCCAGCCTCCA
>NW_007886268.1:0-544 GCF_000696425.1 Galeopterus variegatus
TCCGTATGTGGGATCCGAACCCTCGGGCGGGAGCACCGCCGCGCTTCCCAAGTGGCGCACTCATCCAGTGTGCCACCGGGCCGGCCCCGAGAAGACTTCTTTTTGATTTAACTACACTATATATATCAGACATGTGCCTCCTTCATTTATGTATCCTTTTGTCATCTAACCAGTTTTCAGCAAAGTAAGTTCCTAACATATTCTTGTAGAATAAATGAGTCTGATGAATACTGATGGCCTCATTACTCCATTAACCTGTAGTGTTTAGTAAATTTGTCTGAAACATAATTTCAACCCTAAACAGCATACAGACTAACCATTCCCATAGTGTGTGTGTGTGTGTGTGTATGTGATTTTCACATTTTAGTGACATTGTATAAGACAGGGATATTGCATAGAATTCAAAAGAAATTTTTGTGGGCCTTTGCTGTTGCTGTTGTTGTTGTTGTTGTTGTTATTTTTTATTATGTTATTATTTTATGTTGTTGTTATTATTTGTTATCATTTTATTATTTTTGCAATGTCATGAGAAAATTTATATACT
>NW_007886269.1:0-544 GCF_000696425.1 Galeopterus variegatus
CAGCATTTATGATCATTTATCTGGCATTCTCATTTTGAAATTATTTTTTAGCTTGGCTTCTGTTACACTTTAATGTATCTGAATGTCCCTTCTATCTCTATGGATATTTGCTTATTCATTCATTAAGCAAGTATTTGCTGAGCAGCTGTCATGTGCCAGAAACTCTTTTAGTGGTGGGATATAGTAGTGAACAAATTTTTCTAATCAGATACTTTCTGTATCCTAACAGGGCTATGTTTAGTGCTAGTTGGTGGGTGAGAAGACCAAGAATATGAATAAGAAAATAAATAAAATATAGTGGCATGTCAGTTAGTGATAAGTGTCATGGAAAAAAATGATGGAAAGGGAATGGGGATGCTGAGTAGGAATCAAGTATAGTTTCAAATAGGATGGTTAAGGAAGTCCTCTTGGAGGAGTTTACTGAGCAAAGAGTTGAAGGAGTGTCATGAGGCTCTCTGGGGGGAGAATGCTCTGAAAAGAGGAGGAGCAAGAGAAAGACTCCAAGGAGGGTGTACGTTTGTCCTGTTCAGGGACAGGCCAGGGG
>NW_007886270.1:0-544 GCF_000696425.1 Galeopterus variegatus
TTTATTTATTAAAATTATTATTTTTTTGCATTCTAAGATGTTGTTGAAGAGCAGTTGGGGGTCAGGGGAAAGGGAAGTGGGAATAGGGTGAGAGAAGGAAGGAGGGGGTTGTGGTCGAGGCACATGGTATTCCTCTCATTCTTGCAGGGGAGACAAGGGGGCTTCCAGCAGTGGCTTGGTCTTTGCTGGACTGGATGCAGATATCAGGGGGCATGGCTGAAGCCCTGGGCCTCCCATTGCCCAGGCTCAGGAGACCTGGGGTCTTCCAGTAGTGGCTTATTGGTAATCGCCATTGGTCATTGCAGGGCTGGTTGCAGGTGTTGGGAGACATGGCTTAGGCCCCCCCACCTTCCCTGCTCCCTGGCTTGGGAGATCAGGGGGCTCTGAGTCCTTCTAGGTTTTATAAGTGCTCTTTGGTGATGTGAGACCTTTACTAGTTAATATCAATCTTTGTCTCTGATCTATGTGTTTTGTTTTTTCTTTCAGTTCTGTGTTGGATTATTTACTGTTCCCACCACTTAAACTCTACACTGGAACTAATTTG
>NW_007886271.1:0-544 GCF_000696425.1 Galeopterus variegatus
CTCTTTAATGTGTCTCTTAGGTCTTCTATCCTTTTCCAAATATATGACTTCAATTATATTTACCACTCATTGATATTAACCAGAATCCATTTCACACACTCAATCCCTATTATTAGAGACTGCGTATTTTATTATTATTTTTCCCATTTCACTTTATACAGTTCTAAATATTTATACACACACACACAAGAACTGTTGGATTAATTATTTAATTTACATTTGTGTTTTTCAGAATTTGTTTAAAGTGCAAATTGAACTCTGTATTTGATATTTCTAATTAAATGCTTTTCCAGAACCTCATATAGTCCTCATAATTTCTGAGACTATGTAAGTTTTGTTGAAGGTTTCCCCCCCATTCAACAAATATTTACTAAAAATGTAGGGTAGTTTAAACATACCATACTGTCAGTTGTTAGCAACACACAATGAATAACAGACAATATTTTTGCTTTTACTGTAGAGTGGAGAAGATACATAAAAATGAAATAAAATAACCAAGAACAATAAATCAAACAATTGATTAAGATGTACAGGAGAAGGGGAC
>NW_007886272.1:0-544 GCF_000696425.1 Galeopterus variegatus
GTGAGAGGGCCTGTGAGAGGCACACAAGGCAGAGAAATGTGGGCACCTCTAAAAGCTGAGAGTGTCCTCCGGCTAACAGCCAGCAAGGAAATAAAGAACTTAGTCCTGCAACTGCAAGGAAATGAAATCTACCAACAAGTACATGGACTTGGGAAAGGATCTCAAGCTCCAGAAAAGAATGCAGCCTTGCTGACATCTAAATTATAACCTTCTGAGAGCCTAAGGAGAGGACTTATTTAAGCCATTCCCAGACTCCTGACCCAGGAAATTGTGAGATAATAAAGGGGTGCTGTTTTAAACTGCTAAGTCTGTGCTAATTTGTTACATAGCAATAGATAACTAATATAGACAAGTAGTCCTATTTTTCACTCAGTATATACTAACACCCAGATGTTATTGGTGATTTTTTTTTTTCAGTAGGTGTTTTGAGATTTACTCATGAGTAATTCCTGGGAGTCACACTTTAATTGTACCTGTTAGTCAAACATGTACTATGAACCTATGATTGCCTATCTATACATAGCTTGCATTCTCAACATCTGTG
>NW_007886273.1:0-544 GCF_000696425.1 Galeopterus variegatus
AAATGGCCAGCCCCACAATGACCTTAATTTATAATAAAGGAAAGGTAAAGAAATAAATATTTATTGAGAACCTGCTATGTGCCTACTGTTAACCAATATCTCACCTAGTCACTTAAGGATTAAGTAATGAGTAGGATATTATCTTCCTCTTTTTACAGATGAAGAAACTGAGGCTGAGCAGTTAAATAATTTACCCAGATTTGCCACAGCTAAGAAGTAGCAGAGCTGGGATTTTGGGATTTGTCTGATTCTCAAGCCCAGGCTATTTCTGCCATAGCATACTGACTCCCAGACCATGTATAAAGAATTCTTAAAGTAGACTATAAAGTAAACCTCATGATTCACACACTATATTAAAATTTTTAGGCCCATTTCCTAGGCAAGCATTTATTATAGTAAACATAAATGATGTATTTCAGAGCTTGCTAAGATAATTGCTACCCAATTATCCTGTGCCCTGTGATAGAATAATAAATAATCTATGGAAATAAACAGACAATGCTGTCAAACTGTGGAGGTACATTGTGGTTCCCCACTCACCATT
>NW_007886274.1:0-544 GCF_000696425.1 Galeopterus variegatus
TTTGCTTTTACATATATAACTAACTCCTACTTTTACATATAGCTACAAAACTTGGATCATATTTTATATACTGATATGTAAAATGATTTCAACTTATCAGTAAGTTCAGCACCTTATATATAAATTCAATATTGTTTTGTAATCTTTTTTCTTAAAAATACAAAATGAAGAATTTTCCAGATGATTAAATATTATTTCACAGTATCATTTATAAATGTATATTATTCCATTTTATTTATGTATATAATTTATTTAAATAATGCATTATTAATTGGGCAGAATTCACATATTTTGCTATTATTAATGATAACTTGATATACATCCTGATATATATAGTTCATGTCTTTCCATGATTACCTCTTTTTAATAAATTTCTACAATTAAAATTGCTGGAACAAAATGTGTGCAAATATCTGAGGTTTTTTGACATTTGAATTGCCCAATTGCTTCAATATAGTTTATCAATTTGCACTCCCAGTGGCTGTATATAAAAGAGAGCCTCTTCCTCCATTCTCTCACCAGCCAACACAATGTGCAGTTTTTG
>NW_007886275.1:0-544 GCF_000696425.1 Galeopterus variegatus
TTAGACCTCTCTGTATTCCCTATGTCTCTCTTCTGGTTTTTTTTCCATTTGTCTCTCTGTGGTGCCTAATTATTTCTAAATAATTTCTTCCGATCTACTGAGAGAGAATTTATCAACTGTTAAGCCTATTTTTATAATATTTTTAACTTCAGTTAATATATCTTTAACCTAGAAATTCCACTTGATTTTTCTTCAAATCCATTTGGTCATTCTTTATAGTTTCTGTTCCCAGTTTATATTAGCAAGCTTGCCTTTTATTCTGTTAAACATATTAAGTACTGTTATTTTATATTCCGTGTCTAATAATTCAAATATCAAGTCTTTTAGGATCTATTTCTGTTGTCAATATTTGTAATAATTCTCACTTGTTTGGTAAATATTTTTGACTGAATTGCTAATTTTCCTCGAAACTTTTTGCATAATCTTTTACTGCAATGAAGGTGCAGAGAAACTCTACATTTGCTTCTGCCAGGAACTTGGAATCAATATTGACATAGAACCACTCGAAACTAAATTTTTAGCTTGAGACTTTTTGACTATCCAA
>NW_007886276.1:0-544 GCF_000696425.1 Galeopterus variegatus
GGTATGTGAATTACATCTCAAAAAATTAAAATATACTCAATTTTCCATTTGTCAAAAAAAAATAAATTTTATTTTATTTTATTATTATTATTTTTTTAAAGATGACTGGTAAGGGGATCTTAACCCTTGACTTGGTGGTGTCAGCACCACGCTCTCCCAAGTGAGCCACGGACTGGCCTTAAAATAAATAAATTTTAGAAAAACCACATGTCCATCATATTGAATATATTTTAGTTCCTTGAGTATGCTGTATTGTGGCACTTCTGAATCTTGGCACATGTAGTTTATTGTACTTCAGAGCAAACACTTCATAACCACCTCCCCTGATTTTTTTTCCTAATGGTGAAGTTCAGGCTATTTGGTAGTCTATGAAGAGAGAGCTTCGTAGTGAAGAATTGTTGTCTGTAATTTACTTTTAGATACTTCCACATATTCCAAGGAGCGAGCTGAAGCTGTGGATGAGGAAGTAGGGCTAGGAGTGCGCAGGGGGCGGGCTGTTTTCATTATGAACCATGTATATATATTAGTTTTGTTATTTTTTTAA
>NW_007886277.1:0-544 GCF_000696425.1 Galeopterus variegatus
ACACTGAGGGTTGCGATCCGTTGCCGGACACGGAAAAAGACAAAAAAAAAAAAAATTTTATAATCATATTGGTTGTTTGGTAGTTTCTTATAAAGCTAACGGACGCCTACTATGTGACCCAGGCATTCCACAAATAGTATTTACACAAGACTAATGAAAATATATATGCACACAAAGGCAGGTGTACAAAGGTATAGAGAAGCCTTTATTTTGTAATATTCCCAAACTGGAAACGACTCGAATGTTCATCAACAGATGGACAAATTCTGGTGTGTCCGTACAGTAGAAAACTACTCCACAATAAAAGGATGCAAAAGCATGAATGGAAAACCCCTTGAAATAAATTCACAGAGCTATTTATTTCTGCACCTCCTGCAACATAGGCCTGTGTCCCTTCTTCCTCCTTTTGTTTTCTGTAATTTTTGCAGCTGGGTTTATATTAATGGGCCTCCCAGGGTGTAACCCATGTAAACAACAGCACCAATGAATACAGAAAAAATATTGCAAGCGAGAAAAACCAAGCATACACAGAAATGCACGTGGC
>NW_007886278.1:0-544 GCF_000696425.1 Galeopterus variegatus
ATCTCAAATATCAAAAAGAATGTAAAATCATTAATGAAATAACTGGCAGCACATATTCATTCTAACACAGGCTTTGATGAATTTTTTTCTTGGTCCTTTTTGAGACCGGCCGCACCGTGCTCAGCCAGTGAGCGCTGTGAGTGCACCAGTCATCCCTATATAGGATTCGAACCCGTGGGGAGAGCGCTGCTGTGCTCCCAGCGCCGCACTCTCCCGAGTGCGCCACAGGCTCTGCCCAATGAATCTTTACTTGAAAACTGTAAACTTTCCAAGACAAACCTTCTGAGATAGATGTAAGTCTTTCTGCTTTTACTGGTTTTTAGAAATTATGCTACCTTTTTGCTACTCTCCACTTAATTAGAAATTCAGCTGCACTTTACATAATGTTTCCCTTCCCTTTTAATTGCTGATTTTCAGCCCCAGAAAGCTTTCCTTCCAGCCGTGCCCCTACAGGCCCAGTTTTATAATCAAGGGCCTTTGTCTTCATAGCCTCATGAGATTGGAACCTGCTATTTCTCTCCAGAGATGTTTAACACTGACCTAG
>NW_007886279.1:0-544 GCF_000696425.1 Galeopterus variegatus
CATAAGTTTTTAACTCATTTGAGTGAATACCAAGGAGAATGACTGCTGGATCGTGTGAAAAGTGTGATTCATTTTGTAGGAAACTGCCCATCTGTCTTCCAAAGTGGCTGTGCCATTTTGCATTTCCACCAGCAATGAAAGAGCATCTCTGCTGCTCACATCCTCATCAGGGTTTGGTGTTGTCAGTGCTCTGGATTTTGGCCATTCTAATAGGCACGTAGGGGTGTCTCGTTGGCATTTTTATTTGTATTCTCCTGATGATATGTAACAGGGAGCAGCTTTTCATATGGTTATTCTCCATCTATACAGAGCAGTGCCCCCCTTATCCACTGGAGACACTTTCTAAGACCCCCCCAGGATGCCTGAAACTCTGTATAGTACCAAACCCTGTGTGTACTATGCAGCATTGTTTTTTCCCCATTTTAACAATTTCACAAATAGAAGATCAATTTTTACCATAGTCCTTAGCAATCTCAGAATATGATGTTTTTCCTTTCTTATTAAGTTGAGAACTGGAAGCACTCTACAGCTTCTCTTTGGCATC
>NW_007886280.1:0-544 GCF_000696425.1 Galeopterus variegatus
TGAGTGCAAAGATAGTCTGGAGGCAAAATTTCCTCTTTGCAGGGGGACATCAATTTTTTTTCTCTTAAGTCCTTCAAAAATTGATTGGATAAGGCCCACCCACATAACGGAGGGTAATCTGCTTTACTCAAAGTCTACTGATGAAAATGAAATCTCATCTAAAAAAAATACCTTCACAGCAACATCTAGAAGAGTGTTTGACCAAATATCTAGGATCCGTGGTCTAGCCAAGGTGACACATAAAATTAGCTGTCATACATGCAACTGCCAAGCTTATTCCTGTCTCTGGACTTTGCACTAACTGCTCCTTCTGCTTGGAAAACTCTTCCCCAGCTCTCTACATGCTTCATCACTCAGAACCCAGCAGAGATGTCACCTCTGCAGAGAGACTGTCCCTGCCCAGCCTGTGTATTGCAGTTTCCCTTCCAACTTCTTTACCACAGTACACTCTCTTGCCTCTTCCATTTTATTTTATTTGTTCACACACTTATCACTATCTAAAAGAACCTTATGTCTGCATTCTCCTCTTTATTAGGTTTCCCCT
>NW_007886281.1:0-544 GCF_000696425.1 Galeopterus variegatus
AAGAGTGGACCACCATCGTAATCTATCAAGCTACCACTCGGCTGATTCCTTCCTCATTCTCGTCACTCCTTAGAAAGCAAGACTTACAAAGTTAAGTTGTCCCACCTGTTTCCTATGTGGCCTTCGTGTCTGCCAGTCCCCTCCCCCAGTGTTCCCCAGCTAGAGTCTAGCTGATTTAAAATCAATGCCCAGGCATGAAAAACAAACAAACAAACAAAAAAAAAAACCCCAACAACCCAGGAGTGGCATGCTGTTTACAATTCATATTCCTCCTTGTGATATATTTAACCTTGAATATCAAGTACGTTCATTCTCTGAGACCACGAACTGTGTCTCCTTTGTGTTGTTGTCACATGTTTCCTGTGCATTGCAAAGCACACAGCAGGTGCTTGTAGCTGAATAAGAATATATTCCACCCTAGTAGTTTCATCCTTGGTCAATGTTTTGGGACCACTGTGTAAGCACCGCTGTTTCCAGAATATCCAGTTTGAGCCTTTGATCCATTTCCAAATGTTCTCCATTGTTGGCTAAGTTCCAGAAAACA
>NW_007886282.1:0-544 GCF_000696425.1 Galeopterus variegatus
TCACCAGAGTCCAATATCACCAGAGTCCAACTAGAGCATCCAAGCTCTAGTTTCTTCTCGGTGGGTTTTATACTCAAGAAGCCTTATCTCCACACAAAGGCTCCTAGAATAGAATAAGCAAGTATGAAATGTACACAGATAAGTTTGTTCAGAAATCCAAGGACTAGATCAAGCAGAGTCTTATGGCCATGTTAAGGATTTGGGGTTTTATAAATGCACCAGGAAGTCTTGAGGAGTTAAGCACAAGACATACAAAGAGGGTGCTCAGGCACCCACTCTCGTTTTCATCGCAGAAAGTGAACGGGAGAAGCAAGAGTGGAAGAAGGGTCAGCAGCTATGAGACTGTTAGAAGAATTTAGATTTCAAGAACATTGGCCAGAGCTAGGGTGGTGGCAAAAAGACGGAGAAAAGCAGACAGAGTGAAGATATGTTTGGGACATGAAAATTGGATGATTTTTCATAAATTGGATGGAGAAAGTGGTTGTAGAAAGGATGACTTTTATAACTAGGACTTGGACAACTGGTAATAACAGTGTCTGGACAA
>NW_007886283.1:0-544 GCF_000696425.1 Galeopterus variegatus
AGACATATTAAATACATTCATATGCTTTTCTCTTGTTAATCTGTCTTTTGTTATAAGGGTCCCAGCAATGAACCCTGTGATAGGTAAGAAAAATATATTACTTTTTCTCTCCTATGTATTTGTATTTGTGTATTATACATGGAAGTTCTTTTGTCAGATACTTCCCACTGCTTTCTGATCAATTTGATCTGAAGAGCTGTAGTTCTACTTTTGTTAGCAGACATGTCTTCTCAATTAGCAATGCTAAGGCACATATTTAATTGTCTGTAGTAATGATGAACTTGCACATTTCCTGCTGTACCTCCCTCCCTACAGATGCTTCTCTCTCATTTACCTGTGGAGGCACATTTTTATTTTTATTTTTATTTATTTATTTATTTTTATTTTTAATTTTTATTTTGTTGATATACAATGTGGTTGATTATTGTGGCCCATTACTGAAACCTCCCTCCCTCCTCCCTCTCCTCCCTCCCACCCAACAATGTCCTTTCTGTTTGCTTGGCGTATCAACTTCAAGGAGTTATAGTTGTTATATCTTCTTCCC
>NW_007886284.1:0-544 GCF_000696425.1 Galeopterus variegatus
AAATTCAGTAAAGTTGCAGGATACAAAATCAATACACAAAAATCAGTAGTGTTTTTATACAACAGTGAACTAGCAGAAAAAGAAATAAAGAAAGCAAGCCTATTTACAATAGCTACCAAAAGAATGAAATAACTAGGAATAAATTTAACCAAGGAAGTGAAAGATCTTTGCAATGAAAACTACAAAACACTGATAAAAAAATTAAAGAGAACACCAAACAATAGAAAGACATTCCCTGTTCATGAATTGGAAGAGTTAATACTGACCAAAGTGATCTACAGATTCAATGCAATCCCCATCAAAATACCAATGACACTCTTTACAGATATAGAAAAAACAATCCTTCCATTCATATGGGACAACAAAAATCCCTGAAGAGCTAGAACAATCCTGAGGAAAAAGAATAAAGCCATAGGCATTACACTACCTGGCTTCAAATTATACTACAAAGCTAGAGTAACCAAAGCAGCATGGTACTGGCATTAAAACAGACACATGTACCAATGGAACAGAACAGAGGTCCCAGAAATCAATCCACATGCTT
>NW_007886285.1:0-544 GCF_000696425.1 Galeopterus variegatus
ACAAAAAGGAAAAAAAAAAAAAAAAAAAAGAAATGTCTGTTCAGGTCCTTTGCCTGTTTTTGAATTATTTGTTTTCTTGCTACTGAGTTACTTCAGTTTCTTATACATTTTGGATTATTAACTTCTTATCAGATATGTTGTTTGCAAGTATTTTTCTCCCATTCTGTGGGTTGTGTCTTTATTCTGTTTTTTCCTTTGTTGTGCAGAAACTTTGTAGTTTGGTAATATCTCATTTGTCTATCTTTGCATTTGCTGCCTGTGCTTTTGGGTTCATATGAAAAAAAAACATTGCCCAGACCAATGTCTTGGAGGGTTCCCACTCTGCTTTCTTTTATTAGCTTTATAACTTCAGGTCTTATGTTGAAGTCTTTAATCCCTTTTGAGTTGATTTTTGTATATTGTGTGAGATGAGTCTAATGTCATTTTTCTGCATGTGTAAATCCATTTTTCCCGACACTATTTATTGAAGAGATTGTTCTTTTCCCATTGTGTGTTCTTGGCTCCTTAGTTGACAATCAGTTTGCTGTAAATGTGTGGATTTATT
>NW_007886286.1:0-544 GCF_000696425.1 Galeopterus variegatus
GGTTGTCTCCTCAAACAAATATGTTATTTTAATGAACATGAAAGGAAAGTGTTTTTACCTCCTCTTATACTTGGAAGTGGAAAACATTTAGTTGAGGAGAGCTGAGGGAGTCAGACCTCACTGACACTGGAATATAGGCATATGTGCATAAAAATTGGAGATTTACATTACAATTGACTTTTTTCTCTTCTTTGATTTAACATTTACTAATTTTTGTGAGGAACTGAATACTCTTCAGGCATGGAAGGCTCAGAGAAAGTCTTCACGTTGCATCAACACCTACAAGATTTTTAAAATTAAGTACTTTGGATCATTTAAAGAGGTAGAGGGGAGTGGTTGCACCATGAGCAAAACTTCTTCTATATTTTAACAGCACTTTAGTATTTTATTCTTTTAAATCATACATTGACTAATTCTAATCAAGTTATATTGAACCACTACAGCCAGTACATTGACCATGGCCTTCAAAAACCGGAATTAACCGTAGCTTTTCAAATAATACTTTCTAATTTATGCTCTTATTAAATTTACTATTCATTCCAAT
>NW_007886287.1:0-544 GCF_000696425.1 Galeopterus variegatus
TACATTTTTCATGATGTTTAAGGTCCCAGTCCCTCCAAAATCCTTGCAACCCTGTCCAAGACGGGCAAGTCACTTGATCTATACCTCTCAGTGTTGCTGGTTGTAAAATGAGGACATTACTGTCACAGGATGTTTTAGAAAATTTTTGAATGTATCATATGTAAAGTGCCCAGAATAGTGTGGTACATAGAATCATGTAAATAAGGGTTCTTTTACCCTCTTCCTGGCAGCATTGTTAAATGTCACAGTGCCTGGCATAGCAGGTGCTTCCTTTCCTAAAAGAGGCCTGGAGAGAAGTAGGAGCACTTTACTTCAACGAGTCATTCCAACTCAAGCGTAGCTCAGGGAGGTGGAAAGGCGGGGGCCGAAGAGCTGGACTCCGCTTCTCACTTACCACTCACTCACTTTTTTACCCTGTCATGTCCCTGGAGCCTACATGAGACTTAATTTCCTCAGACTAGAGATGGCATAACCCATCCTAACATACGGTGCTGTTGTTTGAATCAAAACCAAATGATGAAGTAGGCATGAAATCTATTAAAAA
>NW_007886288.1:0-544 GCF_000696425.1 Galeopterus variegatus
TCCTAGTCTCACCCCTATTGTTCCTCTTTTGAGAGGTTGGGTAATGGTTAAAAATTGTAATTGACTTTAGATTTGTCACATAGGCACAGCTTCAATCTCAGAATACTATGGAAATACATATCACAGTAGCTAACAATCAATAATACTCAGTAGACTAAGTATTATAAACAATTTAACCATTTTCCTAATTAATGGGGTCTCCTAATCTTGACAACAATGTAGGTCTAATGTGGTCTACTTCCCTTCTTCTAGTAATGCAAGCATAGGCACTGCTGTAATAAATTGCTTCTGCTACTGACTTGCTCAGGTATTTTGGCATTGTACAGTTGCTTAGCATAGCTAATTGAAATTAAAAAAAAAACAAAAACACAAAACCTAGGTTGTATCTCCTAGAAAATCAATGCCTGCTATATGTCAGGTAACTTGTTAAATTATTTGCAAGCATTAATATAGCTTTTGGAGTTAGAATAGTGGCTTTAAATCCTCATCTGAATGTAGCAGGCAATAATAATGATATCAAACTTACAGGATAGTTATGAGTAAA
>NW_007886289.1:0-544 GCF_000696425.1 Galeopterus variegatus
ATGGACCATAATAATCATATACAGTGTATATTGACAAAATAAAAATTTAACGAAAAAAAAATCTTAATGAGTAAATATGCCACTTAAGATAACATCAGCTGTATATTATAAGCAGTTGGTTATAAACATACTAATATTCTGATGATAATTTTTATATCAAAATGCATAAATATTCATGATTCTACTTTTCTTACATTCACAGGAATAATGCTGGGGGCTTAAACATCCAAGAAACATTAAATAAAAAGAGATGACAATGAAGAGGATGTCGACAACAAAAAAACAGGTGCCTCTCATGAGACAGGCTCTGTGCCAGGCAATACACTAAGCTGTTCACATGCTGAGTAGCTTCTAGTGCTCTTAAAACGCCTTGAAATAGATATTATCATCTCTATTTTACAAATACAAAACTGAACCTAAGGTAGCTTAAATAACTTGAAACAGGTCACACTATAAGCAGCTGAGGTTGGATTTGAAACCTAGTAGTCCCTGTATTAGGTTTCTTAATACATATAATGGGTAGGCCTGACAGAATTATTATAAA
>NW_007886290.1:0-544 GCF_000696425.1 Galeopterus variegatus
CAATGCTCTAAGTATCATGCACATCAATAAGTAATTTATATAACATAACTATTAAGTAGTAAAGTCTTTTTTTTTTTTTAGATATAATGCATTCTGATTCACTTCATCTTAGTAGGTACCATAAAGAAATATATTTCAAAATCTCCTCTCTGGACACTATGCAAGTCAGGATTAAGAAGAAGTTGTCTATATAGAGAGACTTAATGAAAAAATGGGAGTTTTGTTATGGTTTAGCTTTAAATTGTCATTCATAAAAGTACTGTAAAAACAGTTGATGCTTGCTTTTCCTGGATCCATACTCAAGTCTTCATAACCAACTCTTTTGACTCAGAAAGTTCTATGAAACACAACTTTTTGTTCCACCTTCAAAATTTATTGAAACTCAAATGAGCACCTCGGAGTTTACAATATGAAAAATATTGTCTGACTTTAAGCAAACAGATGCTGAAAATATTACACCTATCTACATGTCACTCATTTTCTGAGTACCAATGTAATATGTTTGAAAGGTATTGAAATAATATTGAATATCAAGAAAAAGTTC
>NW_007886291.1:0-544 GCF_000696425.1 Galeopterus variegatus
AGGTGCTGCGATTTTATACTCTAAATGTCCTTTACTGATTACAACGATCATTTGAACATGAATGAGTAGAGAGGGTAGGAAATACGGTCAGCAGCTCCTGTTTGGAAACATTCTGGTTTTGTAGCTGCTGCTTGTGCACCAGCATTGGGCGATGGGTTTACTCTTCCCTCTTACCTCGTTCCTTGCCTAGTAAGATAAGATTGTCTCTACCCAACCACTTCCCTTTCCTAGACTTTTCCCTCTCCTTTCAGATCCTCGGGTTAGATGAAAAGCAGGTGATTTTGAGGAAAGGGTTGAGGAGGATGTAAGGTGAGATTTGAAGACTTTCTAGGGACATCTAGGGGTCTGTGAATGAAGTAGTGTTGTCTATGGAAGTGGGAAGTAGAAAGAAGTTCCCCGTTTATAATGAAGAGCAAGAGGTGGTCCGAGTCATTACCACAGACATGGGGGCTGGTTGAAGACTTTAGAGATCAACCTAACCCTCACCACCACCCCCATGCTCTGTGTACATGCAGAAACCATATCCTAGAGAGATTTCCAGGGC
>NW_007886292.1:0-544 GCF_000696425.1 Galeopterus variegatus
AAAAGAGTCAGTGTCATGAAAGAGTTAAAACACGTCAGAGCACTTTTCTAGGCTAAAAGAGAATGAAGAGATGTGATAAATACAATGTATGGAATCTTGGTTGAATCCTAGATTTAAAAAAACAGCTTTAGGGCCGGCCCAGTGGTGCACTGGATAAGTGTGCCGCTTGGGAAGCACGGCGGCGCTCCCACCGGAGGGTTCGGATCCCACATACAGACCGGTTCCCGCTCACTGGCTGAGCGAGGCGCGGGGGCAACACCGAGGGTTGCAATCCCGTTGCCGGACACGGAAAAAGACAAAAGACAAAAAACAAAACAAAAAAAAACAAACAAAAAAAAAACAAAAAACAGCTTTAAAAGACATTTTGGGATTATTAAAGAAACTTGCATATGTATTGTGTATTAGATACTGTTTTGTATCAAGGTTAAATTTCTCACATAGGATGTGTTTGATAATGGTCACTTGGGTTAAGTAGGAGACCCTTGATAAAGTGTTTAGGGTAAAGTATCACGGTGTTTGCAACTTTCAAGTGTTCAGCAAAAAA
>NW_007886293.1:0-544 GCF_000696425.1 Galeopterus variegatus
AGAAATTGAAACCATCCCAAGTATCTTTTCAGATCACAATGGATTAAAACTGGAAATCAATAATAAGCAAAATTCTGGAAACTACTTAAGTGCATGGAAACTGAACAACAGACTCCTGAATGACCTATGGGTCCAAAGAAAAATTAAACAAGAAATCAAAAATTTCTTGAAACTAATGAAAATAAAAATACATCATACTAAAACCTATGGGATACTGCAAAAGCAATACTAAGAGGGAAGTTTGTTGCAATAAATGTTTACATCAAAAGAATGAAAAGTTTTCAAATAAATGATCTAACACTGTACCTCAAAGAACTAGAAAAACAACAACAATCCAATCTCCAAAATAGTAGACAGGAAGAAAGAAACAAAATCAAGGCAGAACTAAATGAAATAGAGACCCCAAAAGACAATACAAAAGATCAATGAAACAAAAAATTGATTTTTTGAGAAGATAAATAAAACAGATAAACCATTAGCTAGGATAATGAGAGAGAGAGAGAGAGAGAGAGAGAGAGAGAGAGAGAGAGAGAGAGAGAGAGAG
>NW_007886294.1:0-544 GCF_000696425.1 Galeopterus variegatus
CACACATATATTGTCAACTGATCATTGACAAAGGAGCATTGGCAAGTCAACTAAAAAAGTGCATTCTTTTCAACAAATGATGCTGGAAAAATTGGACATCCATACACAAATAAATGAAACTAGATACAAAATTTATAGCATTTGCATACACAAAATGAATAATAGAATTTTAAAATAAAATTCAAAACTATAAAGCTTCTAGAAGAAAACACAGGAAAAATCTATGGAATATTGAGTTTGGTGATGAATTTTCAGATGCAACAGCAAAAGCATGACACATGAAAGACAAAATTATGTTATAATTATTAAAATTAAAACTGCTCTGCTAAAGACACTGTAAAAAAAATAAAAAGACAAGCCACAGACTGGGAGAAAATATTTGCAAAACACATATCTCATAAAAGACTGGTATCCAAACTACATGAAAGATCTTCAAAACTTAACAATAAGAAAACAAATAAACCAATTAAAAATGGGCAAATGATCTGAATAGATACTTCATCAATGAATATTAGCACAAAGAGTGAACTTTAATGAATGTAAT
>NW_007886295.1:0-544 GCF_000696425.1 Galeopterus variegatus
AAGCCCTGTGACCCACTCTGGCGTAGAAAGGACATGGCCTGAGTATGGAAAACCGCTCGGAGAAGGAACAAATACTTCTTTCCTTTTATCTTGCAGCCTCCCTGCCCCAGCCCTCAGCTAATCCTGCCTCTTGGCAGAAACTAAAAACCACGGGCATTCAACAGTCTATCCAACAAACACGGGCAGAGTCCAGGGGAGTCCGTGCGTCCTCCCCTGTCCCTGGCATCCAGCAGGCACTCAGTGGTTGTTGAGCGAGTGAATGAATATGGGCCGGGTCCTGCTCTAACAGCTTGGGGTTCCAACAGGAGGGACACATCCTCCCTGCCCCATGGAACTTCTGGCCGCAGGGACGTTGCAGGCCCCCTCCCTGAGAACAAGGAGACACTTCTGTTAAAGGGCTGTGTACAGCAGTCGGTGCCCAGGACAGCTGGCCGGACCTTGAGCCCTTTGGTTCAAGCTGTCTGTGGCCCCAGCTCGCTGCCATCTGGCAGGGGAAAGTCGTCTTTGAGAAAACAGGAAGGCAAGCTGACACATTTGGCCCTGT
>NW_007886296.1:0-544 GCF_000696425.1 Galeopterus variegatus
ATAACACCAAGGTCAAGGCTCAGATCCCCTTACTGGCAAGCCACAAAAGAAAAAAAAAAAAAGTCTTCTTTTGTGTGAGGTGCCTGTTCAAGTATTTTACCCACTTTTTTTCTTTTTAAAAATTATTTATTTATTTATTTATTCTTTTGGTGGCTGCCAGTATAGGGATGAAACCATTTACCTTGGTGTTATCAGCACACTCTCTGACAACTGAGCTAAGTGGCCACCCCCTATTTTACCCACTTTTTAAAGTAGGGTTGTTTGTCTTAATATTGATTTGTAGGAGACCTTTATATATTCTGGATATGAGTCCTTTATCAGTTATATATTCCTCAGTAGTTTTTAAATATAGTTTCTCCTACTAGAATATTTTAGGCATGTCTGTTGTCAAAAGCCAGGGCCCCAGTTTTAGTCTTATCTATCTCCCTTATGTGGTGGGTGATCTTGTAAGGGCCACATCCCCTCTCTGAGCCTTTGTCTCCTTGTCTTTTTTTTTTTGTCTTTTTTCGTGTCCGGCAACGGATCGCAACCCTCAGTGTCGCGC
>NW_007886297.1:0-544 GCF_000696425.1 Galeopterus variegatus
CCTCTGAACTCTAATTGGGATACATTCCATAAATTCAGTATGTAGTGTTGTCATTTTTTTCATCTCACACTCTTCCGACTTCAACATTGATGCACTGGTTGTTTAGAAGAGTATTGTTTAATTTCTACATATTTGTAAGTTTTCTATATATCTTTTCTCTATTGATTTCTAAAGTTATTCCATTGTGTAAGAAACATGCTTTTTGTGATTTTAGTTCTTTAAGCATATTGAGTTTTATCTGTGACCTAACACGGCCTATCCTGTTGATGTTTCATGTGCATATAAGAGGAAAATGTATTCAGCTCTTTTTTAAAGGGAAGTGCTATATACATTTCTGTAACATTTAGTTATTTAAAAGTGTTGTTCAAATCTTATATTCTTGTTGATCTTCTGCCTTCTTGTTCTACTAAATATTGAAGGTAGAGTACTGAAGTCCCCAACTATTTTTCTTTTTGTTTGTTTTATTTCTTCTTTCAGTTTTGTCAGATATATCTTCATGTATCTCTTCATGTATTGAGGCTCTGTTGTCAGGTGAGTATATGTT
>NW_007886298.1:0-544 GCF_000696425.1 Galeopterus variegatus
TTTTTTTTTTTTGTTTTTTGTTTTGGTGTGGAGACTTTTGGGTTTTCTATAAATAAGAACAAAGAAAATTTAACTTCTTTCTTTTTCTTATCAATGCCTTTTATTTTATTTTCTCACCTAATTGCTCTAGCTAGGACTTCAAGTACTATGTGGAATAGAAGTAACAATAGTGGGTATTTTTGTCTTGTTTCTTATCTTAGAGAAAAAGCTTTTAACTTTTCACCATTGAATATGATCTTAGCTGTGGGCTTGTCATATATGGCTTTTTCTGTGTTCAGGTATATTCCCTCTATACCTGTTTTATTAAGTGTTTTTATCATAAATGAATGTTGAACTTTGTCAAGTGATTTTTCTGCACCTGATAAGATTACACAATTTTTGTCCATTTTGTTAATATGGTTTGTCCCATTTATTGATTTACATATGTTCGACTATCCTTGATTCTTTGGAATAAATCTCAGTTATGGTGGATAATCTTTTTAATGTGTTGTTGAAATTGGTTTGCTAGTACTTTGTAGAGGATTTTTGCATCTATGTTCATCAA
>NW_007886299.1:0-544 GCF_000696425.1 Galeopterus variegatus
TCATCCTGAGAACCTGTAATGGTTCCGTTGCCTCTAGCCCCAATTCTGAATTATCCATTCTCACATTCACAGTATGGCCTCCGCAGAGTGAAATGTATCTTACCTATTCAATATAATGTCCTATGGCATCAGAAAGTAAGTTTCTTGTTCCACTTGTAATGGCCTTCACATAGTTTCACATGCACATTGCAGTGAATTGAATTATGTACCCCCAAACTCACTGAAGCTTGAATTGTGTTCTCCAAGTTTTATGTATTAGAAACTTGGCCCCCACTGTGAAAAGTTAGGAGGGTGGGAAATCCTATTATGGTAATTGAAAGGTAGAGCCTTGAAGAGGTGATTAAATTGTAGGACCCTATAGTAGTGAATGGATTAAAAATGGTGGTCAGGAGTATGTTTCTTTTTTTTTTTACATTTATTAGGGCTTTTTATTTATTTATTTATTATTATTTTTTTTTAGCTTGAATATCAATTTTATTTTTTTTTATTTTTTTTTTTATTTTTTATTTTGTCAATATACAATGTATATGATTATTATGGCCCA
>NW_007886300.1:0-544 GCF_000696425.1 Galeopterus variegatus
AGGCTTTTCCATACATCCTTTCAAATCTGGCTAGATGCTGCCATGCATCCACAGCTATTGCATTTTGTGAGCCTACGGATTTTAACACCACACGGTGCCGAGACTTCTGGTTGTTTCTTCCAAAGTTGAGGGTCCAGCTACACCTGGGGCTAATTTAGCCATGGCTGGAGCAGCCAGAGCAGTCAGGGTGCAGGGAGCAGCATCCCAAGGAAGCCCTGGATAGCAAGCCCATGGAGGGCACCCAAGCCTGTTCCCTGAAACCATTTTGTCTTCCTAGGCCTCTGAAGGGAGGAGCAGCCTCGAAGATCTCTAAGATGCTTTCAAAGTCTTTCTTCTAATTGTCTTGATTATTTCTTCTGTTTTCCCTTATCTCCTTAGCAAACGGTCACTGGGTTACACCCTTGGTCTTCTCTCCTGCACATGCTTTTTTACTCTATGTGGCCAGGCTGAGAATTTTCCAATTTATTACCCCTCTCCTTCTCTCTTAATTATAAATTCCAGATTTATGTTATGCCTTTGCTGCCATAACTCAGCATAGGCTGCT
>NW_007886301.1:0-544 GCF_000696425.1 Galeopterus variegatus
GGTTGCGATCCGTTGCCGGACACGAAAAAAGACAAAAAGGAAAAAAAAAAAAAAGAGTTAGCTATGGCATTTACTAAAAATGCAGATTCTTGAAGATTCTGATTCAATTGGTATCAACTGAGTATAAGCTGAAGCCTAGTAATCTGCATTTTAACAGCTCCTCACATGATTATGTTAGAAAAAAAGAAAAACTAATAATTTTGCATCAATAAATACCATATAATTTCAAAAGTATTTTACGTTGTATAGAAGAAGGAAATGTGATATCCTGAGGTATTTTGAAAAATATTTCATGTTTTTAAAATCTGTTTTAATATTGGTATTTCAATGCCCACATGTAACAAAAATGTAAGAAGTAAAAGATATGCACAATTCCCTTACATCTTTTGATGATCCATATTAGGTAAAAGTATTTCTATGGAGCCAAAGTTTTCTCTGCAACATTTCAACACTTTTAGGAAGTGAGATGGTGAATACCATTCAAAATAAGTCTGTACTCTCTAATTTATTCTCCAAAAATATTCCAGCAATCTAGTTAGCACTA
>NW_007886302.1:0-544 GCF_000696425.1 Galeopterus variegatus
TCATCAGATTTGGTTCCTCCCAAAGCCTCGCTCCTTGGCTTGCACGTGACCACCTCCTCACTGTGTCCTTGTGCGCTCTTCCCTCATTCTGTGTTGTCTAGTTCTGATCTCTTCTCATAAATACAACAATCCTGTTGGACTAAGCCTCCTCCCTTATGTCTCATTTAATTTTAACTACTTCTTCCAAGACCCTGTTTCTAAATACTGTCACATCGGAGGATAGGACTTCATGATGTGAGTCTTGGGGAACGCAATGCAGTCCCTAACAATCAGAAATTACTGTCATTTTTTTAATTGATGAAAATGAGTTAGAATAGGTTAAACTGTATAAGTAGAATCTCAAAGTGATGGGAAAGATTTCACAACAAAGAGCAGTTATTTAAGCAGGATAGCTCTCTTTCCTCGTGGGAAAGACGGCTAAGGCTAGAGGCAGGAGCATCGAACTCACACGTGCACCCGAAACACTGCACATTTAGAGGGCACAGTGGCCCATAAAGTAGACTGAGAGTCCAGGTGACTGGAGGATACGCACACACACACACAC
>NW_007886303.1:0-544 GCF_000696425.1 Galeopterus variegatus
GTATATCTACACAATGGAATACTAGTCTGCTATAAAAAAGAATGAAATACTACCATTTGCAGCAACACGGATGGACTTAGAAAAATTATATTAAGTGAAATAAGTCAGGCACAGAAATAGAAGTACCACATGTTCTCACTTATTTGTGGGAGCTAAAAATAAATAAATAAATACACAAACAAATGGAGGGGAGCATGAAGAAAACACAACAATCACAATTCCTTGAACTTGTTAAGACAAGTGAACAGATATGATGTTTAGGGGGGAGGGAGGATTTGGTAAAGGGACATGAAAATCAACAATGCTGTATAATGATAAAATTAAAAAAAAAAAAAAGACAATGTCTTTTTTCCTAGCAGAACTAATGGTGGAAAGAGACTTAACTATTTTGATCCAAATGGTTCCAATGTTTTAGGTCAGAGTCACTAGTTACTACATTTTTAGTGTGGGGAAAAAAATCTAGACAGGAAGGCAGTAACATCCCCCAAAGAACAAGGTCTTAGAACATTAAGAGGCAATAAACAGGTAATGATGAGATCCTCTG
>NW_007886304.1:0-544 GCF_000696425.1 Galeopterus variegatus
TAAGGACTGGGAGCTGGTGCCTCCTCTATTCTTCCTTTCACTCTAAGTAATAAACTCAATCAGAATGTGGTTTGCTTTATCTCTCTTGGCTGAATCAGACAGGCCTCAGTATTGACTTTGTCTTCTGTTGTCTGAATAACAATAACCCTTATCAGATAGGAAGAGCCTCTCATATACCTCCAAGAGCCTAGCTGAGAAGCAGCACTCCATTTTCAGAGTTGGTGCCATTTTTTGATATCCTAAAGAAAAAAAAAATAGATTCCTGTATTGGCAGGGAGAACTTTATTGAAATTCTCAAATTTAGCAAAGATTTTCATGGTTGTTTTCTTTTCACCAGGAATTCCCCTTAAAATAGAATGACATTATTTACTCTGGGGAGACATCATATTGAGAGGTTGCCAAAATACTGTATGGGGTGTGCTCATATTGAGAGGTTGCCAAATGGAGCCAAAATACTGTATGGGGTGTGCAGAGAGCCTCTATTGATGACAACATTGTGAATCAAGGTATATTTGCATACTTGTTAACTTGCAGGCATCAAACC
>NW_007886305.1:0-544 GCF_000696425.1 Galeopterus variegatus
AAATAGATGAAAAGGATGGTGTCATTTTTGCTTGGGAAGCAGTTCTCTCCCCATTTCTTTTATCCATTGACTTAATAAACAATATAAACTTTCTTGTTTTCTTACTCTAATAATAGATACATCTCTGTTCTCTTTTAGTGTTCTGGTAGGAAAAATTATCAGGCATGTTGCTAATTGTGCTGATAAGTTACACTCAGTGGCAAATAGCATTTATTGTAATAACTAATTTTTATTTTAGCTAAATAAACTCATCTTCACAATAACATGTTCATATCACCACCCCAGAGACACTTGGAAGTCATTTTAAAGAGAAATTATTATATTTTTCATGTCATTTTTAGTTCTAACAAAAAAAATTCAATTAATTATAAACTATTTTGGTTGTAGCTAAAAACTGTTTAGCTGCACTGTGCCAAAGAAAAGGAGATTAAAAATTTTGCTAATCATTTGCACTATTTACCAAATTGAGAAAATAAAGCAAAGAATATCAGAGAGAAAAACTAATTATGTGGGTTTGGAAAGTTAACTCCAAGTTGAGGATTTA
>NW_007886306.1:0-544 GCF_000696425.1 Galeopterus variegatus
CTGGAGGGATTCTAGCTTAGCACGGCACTTCCTGGCCGGGCCAGTGCACCCAGCCCGAGCCAGACGCCAGCCCCCAGGCCGGCACGGTGCAGAGACGCGGAGGAGGAGCATAACGTGCGAGCGGCCATCGGTCTGGGTCTGCTCTTGATCCTGGGTGGCCTGTGCAGGTCACTCGCTTTGTCCCATACAGCAGGTGGAATGCCGTCATGCCCTGACAGCCAGCCCCGAGTCCAGCATGTAATCAGCACTTGGGAAGGATGGGCTGGTAGCACTTTACTGTTACTGTTTCTCTTACTCCTTGTCAGCCTCTGTCCTGGCTGCTTCATTTGTGCCGACTGGTCCAAGCAGGGTCTAACTCTACCCTTCCCCAATTCCAGAATGAGCTTCTGTGGCCTGCCCTGCTGCTTGTCACGGGGACCACATGTCAATCAACACCGTCACATCTCACAGGTCACGTGCCTGTGTGTGCCAGACCCCAGAGTCTGAGTCATGTCACCGCTTCACCCAGGGCAGCTCACAGCTTTTTTGGTTCAAGGTGATCCCC
>NW_007886307.1:0-544 GCF_000696425.1 Galeopterus variegatus
TAAAAGAGGTGATCAAAGCTTGAGCAGGTGCATTACAGGAGAACCAAACAGTAGAGTAGACAGGAATACCTGAGAGTCTTCAGATGTAAGTGAGGAGCTGTTTCAGCCAGAGCCGTGCTAAGCTGGAGAGTGAGTGACTGGTACCACCCGAGGGTGTGTAAATTGATGGAAACCCACCAATGGGGCCACCTGAGATAGGAGTTTACAGGAGACTGGAACAGGTGAAATAAAGCGATTCTGCTAAGGGGGGAAATCAGGACTGCAGAGCAGCAAGAGTCACAGACAGAAAGTCGGCCTCATGCTCAATTTCGTGGAGGAAAACAAGGAAGTAATCAGGAGAATGGATTCCAGGTGGCAGGCCAAGGAGCAGGGAGGGTGGCATCTGGAGTGTGTGGAGGCAGCAGAGCACCCACCAGCAGGGGCGTGTGCCACTGTGTCTACTGGCAAGGCCACTCCCACACACAGCGGAGGGATGGAAGTCTCAAAGGACCCACCCCAGGCAGCTGAGAGATGGGAAAAGTAGTTGACACACAGAATGTAGGGA
>NW_007886308.1:0-544 GCF_000696425.1 Galeopterus variegatus
ATGCTGCTGAGTGCTGCGCTGAGCTCCTCGCCTGCATTTGCTCCCTGAGTCCCGACAACAGTTCTGTGATGCTAGGTATGACCAGACCCATTTCATGGACAGTTACACTGAAGCTCAAGATTACTCAGCGGCTTTCCTGAGGTAATATCTATGGTGTGATAGATGAGGGTTTCAAATCGGATGTGCCCCAGCGCCACCAAATTCTCTGCTTCTTTTGCTGTACAGGCTTCCTGGAGGACAGAGGGTGGACACTGCTGGAGGATCTCTCTCCAAGATTGATGTTTGCAAACAGAACCCTTAGGTCCTGGATCACAAGCAGCAGCAACACCTGGGAACTCATTAAGAATGCAAAGGGCCCCACCTCAGACCTACTGAATCAGAAACTCTGGAGGTGAGTCCAGCAATGTGTGTTTTAATGCATCTCCCAGTGATTCTGACTGCAGCTAAGGTTTCAGAACCACTTCTCTAAAGCCCAGGACCAGCAGCAAGTCACCCCCAGGGAACTTGTGAGAAACACAGAATTTCAGACCCCATCCTGGACCCC
>NW_007886309.1:0-544 GCF_000696425.1 Galeopterus variegatus
CCTCGATGCGGGGCACCCCGGGGCCTGTGGACCGGCCTACAATCCCACTCTCCCCATGGATTTCTGACGGGGCTGGTAGCGTGGGGAGCCCCCGGCCAGCGTCGGAAGGGCAGGGAAGAGGAGCCCGCCCAGATCGTCTCTCCACCACACCCTGGGCTTCGGCCCCAGGTAAACTCCCTGTTTCCGGGAGGCAGATTCCATCTCTGGGGGCCTCAGTTTGGAAGAACCCCTAACTGATTTCTGGTGGGGAGAGGGGAGCCCGGAGTGCTCTGGAGCTACATTGAAGCTACTGGAGAGCTCTCCCGGAGGGCCGACCCGTGCTGGGGGGAGTCAAAGAGGAACTGTATGCTGAGGGACCCTCCCCTGAGGAGTTCACTCCGGGCAGTGGGAGAGGCTGGACACCTGCTGGGCAGGGCGGGTCAGGGCACAACTTTGATGTCTCAACTGAAAGACAAAGTTTGTAGAAGACACGCCTCAGCCCTATTCTGAGCACACAGAGTGGGGAGGGGTCCGGCAAAAGGAGGTGGAGTCTCAGAAATAAATA
>NW_007886310.1:0-544 GCF_000696425.1 Galeopterus variegatus
AGCTGGTTATTGTGCCCTGGAATGTTCTCAGAAGGAGGTATGATCTGTTCTTGTTTTTTTTCAAAATTGAGAATTTATCTGCCAAGTCATCTGTGTCAATGCTAATTTCTTTGGTATTTCTAATATTTTTTTCCCAAGGAGGAAGGATTAATACCCTGTGCTTATGACTTACTTTCCTTCTTTTTTTTAAAGAATTATTTTTTTAATTCTTTCCCCTGTCCCCAGCTTCATTGGCTTTAATTGACAAACAAAAATTGTATAAACTTAAGATGCACAATGTGATGCTTTGGTGTACATGTACATTGTGAAGTGACTTACCACAATGTGCCATGCCTTTCTCATCCATGGTAGACATGTCGATGGCTCCTGTTTTCTCCCAATATACCTCCTTTGAAAATAAATCAACCCCAAATCTCCTCAAAATGTAATGATTGCATCACTTACAAACTCATATAATTCATTTAAGGTCTCAGTCCATACATCTGGCCAAATGTTTGTAGGATTAGTATCAGTAGATGAGCATTTCACCTTCAATGGAAAAAAG
>NW_007886311.1:0-544 GCF_000696425.1 Galeopterus variegatus
TAGAGGACTGGAATTCAGGCTTGCACTGTTCTTCTAGGTAGGGAAGTTCAGGGTGTCTGCAAACTTGCATGCGGAGAAGCTTGCAACTTTATGGTCACTGATGGAAATTTAGCATTGCTGATCGTTATGAATATAGAGGATGAGTGACCGTAGCACTAACAGTATCTCTGCTTTGTCATCAATTTGTCACCAATAGAAATCTGATACATGTTCAGAGCAGGTTATAGTTGAAATAGATTTTGTTTATACTCATTATTACTTTGAAATGACAGAAGTTGTTAGAACCAGCTATAGAGCTCATGTATTGTTGATCATTGTATTTGAATATAATTGGGTTTCTTTGTAATCCTGTGTATTATTTGTATCATTTAATGTATTTAGAAATAATATTCACTGAATTGCCAAAGAAGGTCTGAGGCACTGAAACGGTTAAGGGCCCCTTTCCTCAATCCTTTAACCTCTTGGGCCCAGTTTTCTTCTCTTAAGATTGCAGATAAAAATCTCTGATTTCCAGGGAGGATCTGGGAGAATCAAATATAATACT
>NW_007886312.1:0-544 GCF_000696425.1 Galeopterus variegatus
AAAGCAATCAGATAAATCTTAGAAACTGAGCCATGGTAAAAGTAGGTATCAGTTAGGATGTATTTGGCTGCACATCACAGAAAATGTGAAAAATAGCTTAAATATCAGGAACGCATATTATCTCACACAACAGGAAGCCCAAAGGTAGGTGAGCCTAGGAACGGTTCTGTGCTTCAATGTGTGGGTCGGCCTCCCTGCGATTCTCCTGTCCTTACTTTCTGTGTTTGACAATATTACTCTAGATTGTTGCCACATTGATGCAAACTGGTTGACACAGATCTAAGCATCAAATCCCCTCTCAACATCTTTCAAGAATAGAAAGAAGGGGGGGGGGGACAGAAAAAAGGCTTTGTTCTATTTCCAGCTCTATGTTTCATCTGGGAGAAAGTCTTTTCCAAAAACTCTTCAGCAGACTGGGTCCTATGCCCACATCTTGACCAAATCCAACATAGAGTAATAAAACTGTTTGGCTTATTTTTTAGTACTACTGCATTCCCTGAGGCTTGAAACATGCAAATTCAAACAAAATTGAGGATAAATAAGC
>NW_007886313.1:0-544 GCF_000696425.1 Galeopterus variegatus
TTATCATTAAATGCTTACTTCAGAAGAATGGAAAGATGGCAAGTAAACAACTTAACACATCACCTTAAAGAACTACAAAAACAAGAACAATCCAAAACCAAAGTTATGACATGGAAAAAAATAATTAAGATCAGAGCAGAACTTAATGAAATAGAAACCCAAAAAATGATACAAAAGATCAATGAATCAAAAAGTTGGTATTTTGAAAAGAAAGAAAATTGTGAACCATTAGCAAGGCTAACTAAGAAAAGAAAAGACCCAAATAACAAAAATTAGAAATGAAAATGGTGATATTACAACTGATACCTCAGAAATACAAGGAATCATTAGAGACTACTATAAACAAGTATATGCCAACATATGTGAAAAACTGGAGGAAATGGATAAATTTCTAGACACACACAAACTACAAAAACTGAGCCAAGAAGATATAGGAAATCTGAACAGACCAATAACAATCAAACAGATTGAAGGTGTTATCACAAGGCTACCAACAAAGAAAAGCCCAGGACCAGATGGATTCACAGCAGAATTCTACGAAACC
>NW_007886314.1:0-544 GCF_000696425.1 Galeopterus variegatus
AAGCAAAGTAGCAGCTGTCCCCCTCGGAAGGTCCTTGGGCTGGAGGAGGTTACAGCGGACACGGAGGGGCCAGTGGGCTCCGGCTTGTCTGTGCTCGCCCGGCAGCACGCCCAGCTCTTCTTCTGACCGACAGTTGTGTGGAAAGAGGGCAGCCCTGGGCCCACCAGCAGACACATGTGGCGGACCCACAGCGGGGAGCCACACAGAAGCACAGCTTCCTCCAAGCCTCCCTGGGAGTCTTCAATTTCTGGTTCCATTCTGGCGGCTGCGTGTGCTTAGCTTCTCAGGTTGATGACTCCTTTTCTGAAACTCCGGATTCCTTCCTGGACCTTCCCTTCCCCCAGTTTGTTCTGCACCTGCACAACCACAGTCCCCATCCCTGTACTAATCCCCTGTCCCATAACTCACAGTGCTTCTGCTTTCTGAGTGAATCGACTAATTCAAAATGCCATGTCAAATCATATGCAGAAATTTCCAAGTGATGAGTGAGTGAGAGAAGATTGCCTACTCCAAGAAACCTAGAGAATTGCTGATGACTATAATG
>NW_007886315.1:0-544 GCF_000696425.1 Galeopterus variegatus
TACAGGTATGCAGGTAGTTCTCAGGAGCCCCCAGATGCCATAACCTCTCCAGGTTGTCTTCCCTTGACAGCGTTTTTGATTGGAAGTGACAGACACCCAATCTAAACTAACTTAAGCTAAAATTAGAAAGGCTACAGGAAAGCTAAGAACGCTTCTCAGGTTCAAATGGAGAAGCTCAAATGGCGTGAGTGTCTTTGTCCCACAGGCCATGGGCCATGGCTGTTGGAGCCGTATTTTGTGTCCTCCCTAGAGGGTCACAGGTTCAGCCTTGTACCTTTCACTAAGTCCATGAGGAAATCACACAGCCCTGCCTGAAATGTGTGGCCCAAAGCCCTGCTCCCAGGTCGGGAGGGCAGAGCCACGTGGAAGCGGGGCAGATGCTGGATGCTGTGCAGGGTGCATCCGCTGTACCTGGTGGTCTTGCTGTGTAAGTTCAGGCTGCAGTAGACAAGAGCGTGGCACAGTCGCTGCTTCTTAAGAATAGGTTTCCTTGCCTCCTGGTGCCCCTGCCTGGCTTTCAACACACAGGCCCTGCTCTTGGCTG
>NW_007886316.1:0-544 GCF_000696425.1 Galeopterus variegatus
ACTTGATATTATCAGACTTTTTGATTTTTCCCAATTTAAAGGACTTGAAAAGACACTTCAAAGTTGTTTTAATTTGTCTTCCCCTAATAACTTTTGAAGTTACAAATATATTCATTTATGAATTATCCATTTAGATTTCCTCTTCTGTTAACTATCTGTTTATATCACATCCCACATTTTGTAATGACAAAAATAGTTTATTCCAATGAAAATAGCAAATGATTCTACTGGTAATATGGAAATTAATGAGGAAGATCTTTGGGGGCTTGGGTCCTCCCAGTATTCCCTAAATACATGTAGTGCTGCTTTCTTTGCCTGTTTTTAAGTCTAATTTTGATCGTTCATAATTCATTGTGGTCTACAAAATATGATTAAATGCATAAACAAAACACATGTGCCAACCTCTCTGGGTTCAAATTCTCATTTATTCCTTTTTACGTGTGGCTATAATAAGAAAACTTAACATCTCAGTAGCTTAGTATCCTCATCTTAAATCTTAAAATGAGATAATAATAACAACTCCAACTCCCAAACTCCAAGTCCA
>NW_007886317.1:0-544 GCF_000696425.1 Galeopterus variegatus
AGAAGTTTATAGAGGATATATGGCATCTCCCAGATTCCCAACCAAAATTTGTAAGTATAAGTTTTTAAAATTACTAATATTCTATAGCATCAGTGGAGGAAGCTGTGCTTGGCTTAGCTTATGGTTTCTGTGGGAATAATGTGTTTTTATGCAGAAGCTAGATTACCCTACTGCTCTAAAATTTTTTTTTTTGATATGTCTTCTTTTTTGATAATTCATCTAGGGTGTTTAAAAATTTATCTAGGCAGTGTTATTAGATAAGAATAGAAATATCAGGCAAAGAAATGGAAGGGTTTTTCAAAAGTTCATGGGGTATCGTAATTAGTAGATTTATTTATTTATTTATTTGTTACCCAGAGACTACTCTCTAATGTTGAAGGGATAGAATGTAAATTTTGAGAATTTAGCTGAATATGAACATAAGGAAACATTTAAGAGATACATCATATAGGAGAAAATATTTGTCACTATATAAGTGTAACTGAACCCTGTAGCTAACAAGAAAAAGTGTTGAATCTTCTCTTTAGATAGCTATTATTGTGGA
>NW_007886318.1:0-544 GCF_000696425.1 Galeopterus variegatus
CCTCATGTCAGCAAATTGAAAAAACTATTAATTAATATTGACTTGAAAATTTTCCCTCAGTGCTCCAGTGGGCAAAATTTTGACGGGGCAAAAGGTCTAGAAACTACACAATTACAGGCCTGTAATCAACCCTCCTCTAGAAACAGGTAGAGTTGTCACTGATAATTAAAGTAATAACAACAACAATAAATGTTTTAAAAGTAGCTATCACTTCCTGAATACTTAGGAAGTGCCAGCCTGGCTTCTAGAAGTATTATGTAAATTATTACATTTAATTCTCAAAAGAAACCTATGAGACAGGTACTCTTGTATTGTCCTGATTTTGCAATAAGGAGTCTTAGATTTCAAAATGTTAATGTCACACAGACAATAAGTGGTAGAGCTGAGATATGAGCCAGAGTCTCTAAATTCCATAATAGTTTATTAAACCTTAATCAATCTTTCCCAGAGAGCGGCAGATGGGGTTCATGAGATCCTTTCAGAAGGCATACTAATTAGCTTTTAGGTTTTAATGCTTTTATGTTTATTTCAAGATGCACTAGGA
>NW_007886319.1:0-544 GCF_000696425.1 Galeopterus variegatus
ACTTGCCGAACTGAAGAAGTTATTCAGTGAAATAAAAAACACAATGGAGAGTTTAACCAGCCGGCTTGCAGAAGTTGAAGAGAGAACCTGTGAACTTGAAGATGGGCTGTTTGAAATAACAAAAGCAGACAAAAAGAAAAGAAAAAAGAATCAAAGGCATTGAAGAAAATCTGAGAGAGATATCAGACAACCTTAAGTGCTCAAATATCTGAGTCACGGGTATTCCAGAAGCGGAGGAAAAAGGAGATTGCATTGAAAACATATTCAACAAAATAGTGGCAGAAAACTTCCCAGGCATAGGAAAAATCACAGATTTTCAGATCCAGGAAGCTCAACGATATCCAAATGTATTCAATCCTAAAAGGTCTTCTCCAAGACATGTTATAGTTAAATTGGCAAAACTCAAAGACAAAGAAAGAATCTTAAAAACTCCAAGAGAGAAGCATCAAATCACCTATAAGGGAGCCCCAATCAGGCTGACATCAGACTTTTCCTCACAAACCCTAAAAGCCAGAAAGGAATGGGATGATATATTCAAAATACT
>NW_007886320.1:0-544 GCF_000696425.1 Galeopterus variegatus
GTATAGTTTGACGAATTTTCACAAAGTGAACAGACCCATGCAGCCACCACCCAGGTCAAAAAGGAGAATATGACTATCACTCATGTTCTGATCTCTCCCAGACACCTCCTTCCTAAAATAACCACCTTGCTAACTTCTCAGACCATGGATTACTTTTGCCATTGCTGGAGCTGAACTCATATCGGTCTGTTTCCAGAACAGATGTTCTGTCTACCACTCCTGGATTCCTTAGATTTTTCGGCTTTGGCCGGGGCATGAATGCATTGCCCTGTTGTACTGGGACTCAGCACTCGGCGCATCCTTGACAGGCAGGATCTTATTACAACAATTGAATGGAACCTGCTTTACCCTCTGAGTCAGGGTTAGGTAGGGGCCTTTTGTCCGTTGAGGACACAGGGGACCTAGCAGGGGTGCTGTATTTGAAATGGTCCTGAAAGAATCTGTCTTTTGAATCTGCCTTGAACCGGTTGGAGAAAGGGAGCGGGTGCTGGAGACAACAGGCCTTCCTCCATTCTGCCCTGACTTTGACTCTTAAGGGAGTTTT
>NW_007886321.1:0-544 GCF_000696425.1 Galeopterus variegatus
GAATTTGTTTTCTATTTGTTTGTTTGTTTTGTAATGAGGCAAACTGACTCTGAGAATCAATGGAGTTGAGCCATTTTAATGACAGCAATCTAGAAAGGAAACTCATAGGAACCCACCACTATAGGTCCTGATCTGCTTTGATCTTGCCTTTCAAAGGCTTACTTATTCTAGTCTGCCTTGAACACTATGACACAGACACTATCTTTTCAATAAATTCAATGTTTCCTTTAAGCTAGCAAGAATGGTTCTCTGTTATTTGCAACAAAAGGACTCTTAATTAAACACAAAATGGCACTCTGCAAAGGCATATGTAGGGATGTGTGGAAAACCTGCTTTTCCTAGAGCAGGTCTAGGAAAAGCAAGGGTATGTCACAACATGCTGATTAGATCAGTTTGTTGCAGGCTGCATAAGAAACTAACACGTTTCAAAGTTGAATGCTCACTGCGAGTGGCTAGTGCAAATTACACTTATTAGGGATGGTGTTTCTTATTTTAACAATAATAAAAATAAGAGAAGCTGCTGTAGTAGTTTTGCTTAGAGCAC
>NW_007886322.1:0-544 GCF_000696425.1 Galeopterus variegatus
TGGTGAAGGGAAGAGCTAAGGAAAAGGCTCAGCGACGGTAATACACAGAGTTCATCTCTGCCATTTTTAGAGTTTCCTACTGCTTGCAGCTGTTCTCAAGCTTGCCTTCTATTTATGTAAACATTCCAAATTTGTTGTTTTATAATTTTTTATTGATGAGTGCAATATCTGAAGTATTTATAAGTTTGTTTTTACTCTCTGTTGTTTCTTCTGGTTCTCACTCTTGGTGCCTTGTTTCCTTACATGCTAATCACTTTCAACTGTATGTTGGTCATTGTCCTTGAAAAGTAATTGTGGGGATTCTATGTGACTTAAGTTGAAGACGCCTTCCTCTGGATGTAATTTGAGTTTGCCTTTAGCACATACATAGATGCATGGTCAGTCCAGGACAACTTTAATGTAAGTTCCTGGGCTGAGATCATGATGGATTTTGTAATTGTGGAGCATATCATCATCATCAGCATCATTCCTTATTCCTACCACTATCAGGCACTTATTCTGTACAGGTATTATTCTAAGCATTTCACACACATCATCACACTTA
>NW_007886323.1:0-543 GCF_000696425.1 Galeopterus variegatus
TCCAAATACAGTTACATTCTGAGGTACTGGGGGTTAGGGTTTCAGCATGTGAATTTGGAGGTGGGACACGATTCATCTAGAACAGCCTTTTCAAACATCCACCCCCCTACTTACCTTTTCTTCCGTCTGTCTGTCTCTATCTATCTATCTATCTATCTATCTATCTATCTATCTATCTATCGCAGTATTGAAGGGGGACTTTAGAAGGTAATAAAAATCATTAAGAATGACCGAGCCCATTGAACATTGACAGATGAGACAACTGAAACTCACAGAAAGCAAGTCACTTTACCAGAGTAACATGGTATCTGGAGGAAGCCACACTCAATCTTAAATCTGTAGTCTTTAAATTCAACATTTGTTTTCTATAATGTTGTGAGTCTTGGAATAGTTATTAAACTTGTTTCTTCTTACACCCCCAATTAGGACCCCATAAACAACTCTCATGAAGAAAAGTCTTCTAGGTTCAGGATAGAGAACATGTAGAAGAGGGTGAATTATGGAGCTGGGCCTGGAAGGGATTCAGAGGCACGACGATGCTGT
>NW_007886324.1:0-543 GCF_000696425.1 Galeopterus variegatus
CACATACAAAGCTCTGTCTCAGAGAAGCTCTTAAAAGACGTCTCTCATTTCCAGTGACGCTTAATTCCCCTCGGATGCTGGTGAACTGAGTTACCACTCAACAGGCCAGACCTCACTGTAATCCAGCTCGGTTCACTTCCAGGGTTTGAAGGGTTCAGTGGAAAAGAATATATAAAACACCTGGCATGTGGGACCCACTCAGCATGAGATAGTCTTCATAATCTCTATCATGCTCACCACAAAGTTGTTTGAGAGGCAAACAAGGTGACGTAGAGGGGGGATCCTGGACAATGTTTAGTAGATTCCAGTATTACTGTTGTCAATTTTAGCAGCAGCAGGCCAACAAATCAGTAAACTAGACAGCTAAGGGTCTGAAACTGTAGAGCCAACTAAGGAAAACTAACAGTCAAGGGAAATCAGAAACCTTTTATAGTTTGCAAAGCTCTGGACACAGGCAGACCCTGCTACTCTGCTCCTCCCCACAGATTCAAGAGGAAACCCACCCCCTCCCCCATTCTCCCCTACCTTCCCAGCCCCCACCCC
>NW_007886325.1:0-543 GCF_000696425.1 Galeopterus variegatus
GTTAGATATTATATCAACTTTCTACTCAGTAGCTGTGAGATGTAATCTGAGTTACTTAGTTGTCTTAAGCCTGTTTCCTCATATGTAAAATTGGTATAAAAATACATACTTCATCAGTTGTGTTTTTTTTAAATAAGAAATAAACATGATAATCTATAAAATGTGTTTAGCTTGGTGCTTGGCACATAGTAAAATGCCAACGAATGTAAGATTATTATGATTAATAGCCTTCCCTCTCTGCTGAAAAACTTGGCTATTGCCAACATTTTATACTTCAGGACGTTCTCCCTATTAAAATATTTGTCATCTATTCTAGATAATTGTATAATAACAAAAGTCTCAGTATGTTCTGAGTTCTGCTTGCTGCCATCTATTCTAATCCAGAATATGCTTCAGAGTTTGTGTTGCTAGTTCTGCTGCTACTACTTAAAAGAGAGATTCAGATAAGTGCATTCCTTGATATCATGGACGGAGGATGATTTTCTCTTTAAATTGTGTCTGTGTTAGAGGAAAGGCAGGGGATTAATTTGAATGCTGTGTTGG
>NW_007886326.1:0-543 GCF_000696425.1 Galeopterus variegatus
ATACTACCTCCTGAATTAGGGATTCCTTGTGGGTAGTTTTATAATACCCTGGGATACCTTTGTACTGTTTTTTTGTTTGTTTGTTTTGGTTTGGTTTTTTTGTCCTTTTTGAGACCAGCTGCACCGTGCTCAGCCAGTGAGCACTGTGAGCGCACCGGTCATCCCTATATAGGATCCGAACCCATGGCGGGAGCGCTAGTGCGCTCCCAGCGCCGCACTCTCCCAAGTGCGCCATGGGCTCGGCCCTTTATACTGGTTTTTAACACTGTGTATCTGCTTCTCCCGTGAGTGAGCATTTACACCTAAGACCGAGTTAAGGCCTGACCTAGAGAAACAGCTCAAGAATTGTTTTAAATTATTAAATAAATAATTGAATAACTGAATGAATAAAAATTAATCTTGAAAAATAATTGATATTTATTTTGTGTAACTCAGATATACGCATTGTTAACTCACAGCAAATTTTACACTATTCATATCTGTTATTTTAAAGATTAGCACAAGAAATATAGTTTGGTGGTGGTGATGGTGGGTAGACATTTC
>NW_007886327.1:0-543 GCF_000696425.1 Galeopterus variegatus
CTCCTAGCATTATACTGATTTTTGTTTAGATGTCTTAAGTATCTTTTGTTCCTTTCTTTCTCATTTTCTGTTTGTCTTCTGTATTTGTTTGTTTCTTGGGGTGATAGATAAACTATTTTTTCTCTCTTTTGTTTGCATTTTTGTTTTTCTGGTAGGTATTATTCTTTCTTGTGTATTCATGGTAGTGATGGTTGTTTTTGTGGTATCAAACTCAGTACTTCCTTGAGAATTTCTTCTAGGGCTGGTCATGTGGTAGTGAATTCCTGCAGTTTTTGTTTGTCTGAAAAATATATTATTTGTCCTTCATTTCAGAAGGATAGCCTGGCTGGGTAAAGTATTCTTGTCTGGCAATTTTTGTCCTTGATTGTTTTGAATATATCATCCCATTCTTTTCTGGCTTTTAGAGTTTCTGATGAAAAATCTGATGTTATTCTGATTTGGGCTCCCTTATAGGTGACTTGCTGCTTCTCACTTGCAGCTTGTAAGATTCTCTCTTTGTCTTTGATTTTTGTCAGTTTGATTATCACATGTTTTGGAGAGGAC
>NW_007886328.1:0-543 GCF_000696425.1 Galeopterus variegatus
GATAAACTGTTTGCTAAAGACATTATCTTGAGGCCGGCCCGTGGCTCATTCGGTAGAGTGCGGTGCTGATAACACCAGGGCCTATGTAGGGATGGCCGGTTTGCTCACTGGCTGAGCGTGGTGCTGACAGCACCAAGCCAAGGGTTGAGATCCCCTTACCGGTCATCTTTAAAAAAAAAAAAAAAAAAGACATTATCTTTGTGGTGAGGCAGCAGGATGCTAAGAGCCAAGATAATGGGGAAAAGAGCCCTAAAGGCATTTGAGAAATCTGGATGGGTGCCTCACCCACCACAGGCCCTGAGGGCATTTGAGAGGTTTGGGAGAGCACCCCTCCCATCCTAGGAGAACTGAGTTTGTCCTGGAGGGCAGACCTGAGGTGTCACTGCCCTCGGCAAACTGCTCCCTGCATCCCAGCCTCTCTGGCTGGAGCAATCCTGCCTCAGCACCTCCGAAGAAAAAAAGCCGAAAACCTTGGTGGCGTCCACGTTGTGTTAAGTTTGCAGGCCAGCAGTATGTGAGAGCAGTGGAGGCGTGGCAGCCTCC
>NW_007886329.1:0-543 GCF_000696425.1 Galeopterus variegatus
CACAGTTAAGAAGAACAGGAAATCTCATCTTGCCCCATCACAAATTCTCTTGGCCTGATCCGAGATTCATTAAGCTCTTGGGCCATTCTAACTGCTTCCACAAACGAATTTTGAGAGCCTGCTCAGTATTCCAGAGGGGGCGCGACTCCCAGCACACCTCTGATCTGCCCTGCGAAAGACTGTTCTTCAGCAGAGCCCAGCTAATGCCAATGTGGAAGGATGGGGAAGGAGGGCGTCCCCTCAATCAGGTTGGCCAAACTGACTCCAAAACCTGGCAGGTGGCATCTCATGGTCCTTCCCAATTCAACTCCCTTCCTCAGCTGACGTTCTCCAGGAATCTCAACGTGAAGCCACCAATGAACAAGAACACTGGCCACATGGCAACCTTTACCCAAAGTAAGTGCAGCCATTCTGTCCGCAACACTGCCAGCTTCAGTCACACCTCATCTGGAAATCAGCCTCAGCACTGCTCTGCAGGTAGTGCCCACATTCTTATGCAGTGAAGGAGAGAGAATTTATCTTTCCTTCCTACACATTTCACAC
>NW_007886330.1:0-543 GCF_000696425.1 Galeopterus variegatus
TATCATTGTTTACTGTGTACTACAATAATTTGTTTGCCCAAATTTTTACCATTTTTGCTGCCGTGTTTTTTGGGTTTTTTTCCTTTCTGCATTTCTGAAATTCCATCTGTAGTCTTTTTCTTTCTGCATGAAGAATATTCTACACTATTTTCTTTAATGTGGTCTGCTGGTGATAATTTCTCTCTCTCTCTCTCTTTTCGTTAAGGAATGTCTTTCTTGTATCTTTATAGTTTCATTAGTTATTGAATTCTACTCTGGCATTTATATACTAACACTTTAATTATAGTCTTCAGGCTTTCACTGTTTCTTTTGAGAAGTCAGATTTCAGTCTTATTCTTGCTCTTTTGATGGTTATCCCTTTTCATTGGTTTCTTATATGATTTCCTTTTGGTGTTAATTTATAGCAGTATTAGCATATGTATAACTTTAAAAAATATTCTTCTAGCGGTCCATATGGCTTCTCAAATTTGTGGCTTATTATCTTTCTTGAGTATTGAGAATTTTTTTTTTTTCCTAAAAGATGACCGGTAAGGGGATCTTAAC
>NW_007886331.1:0-543 GCF_000696425.1 Galeopterus variegatus
CTGTTATTAGATAAGTGATTCTCAAATATTTTCTCATTTTGTGGATTGTCTTCATTTTTTTCATAGTATCCTTTGAAATACAAAAGTTTTTAAATTTGATAAAGTCCAATTTATCTACTTTTTCTTTGGTTGCTTGTGGATTTGGTGTGATATCTGAGAAACCATTCCCTAATACAAGGTCATGTAGATTTATACCTATTTTTTTCCTAAGAGTTTTATGCTTTTAGCTCTCACATTTAGGTCTTTGATCCATTTTGAGTTAATTTTATGCGTGGTATAAGGTAAGGGCCCAACTTCATGTGGATAACCAGTTGTCCAGCTCTGTTTGTTGAAAAGACTTCTTTCTCCACCGATTTGTCTTAGCACCCTTGCCAAAAATCAGTTGCTCATAAATGTATTTCTGGATTCTCAATTCTGTTCCACTAGTCTATATATCCATCCTTATGACAGCACCACAGCCTTGATTATTATAAGGTTTGTAGTAAGTTTTTTTTTTTTTTTTGTCTTTTGTCTTTTTCCGTGTCCGGCAACGGATCGCAACCC
>NW_007886332.1:0-543 GCF_000696425.1 Galeopterus variegatus
TATGTAATAATCATGAAAAAAAATTTTTTTTATTCTCCATGTTCATAGCTGATTGTTCAACGTTGCAAATGAAGTATGAATCTCATCCAATTGTAGTTTAGTGAAGTTTAGTGCCCTAAGATTCTACTTTGAACTTGCAATCTCTGTCATAAAACAAGTACAGGCTGCAGGACAGACTGAGACAGTAAATGGACACCAAGTGTTTATATTTGTCAGTAACCCACAATCGCAAGGAGTAATAGCTGTATCTTGGACAGCTTACATAGTTCAAAATAACAAACTTGCTCTAGTTTTTTAAAATTTTTAAAAATACTTTGAGATTATAATGACATCTGGCCAGCAGTTCTCCATTTAGCTTCTTCACTTCTTAATAAAAGGACTTTGAAGACACAGGGAGAAAGATGAAAACTGATCACAAATCAAAACTAAATCAAATTTAAGTACCTTCCAATTCAGATTACGTCTTTCATCTGCCTAGAAACATGCAGTTTCGTTTTCATCTTTATAATTTAAAAATGTTTCCAAGAGGTGTCTTATTGTGGA
>NW_007886333.1:0-543 GCF_000696425.1 Galeopterus variegatus
GAAAGTAGAGTAGACATAATTTTTTCTATTCTTCTCCCTAACTACAAATGAAAATCCTTGATATTATATATGTAAAAAAATGAAAACTAACATGAAGCATAAGACTCTGAAAGGTGGAGGGAAGGTAGTAGACCAGCTAGAAACCTCAGGACCCAAGAAACACACGGTGGTGAGGGCCTTGGGTTTTTCCTTCTGTCTCCTACACCCCAGACCTTGCTGAAAAACCTGGCAATCTGGAAATGCCAATGAGAGTAGACAAAAAAAGGCTCAGCAAAAGCCTCCTCTCATTAGCCCAAGAACCAGGAAATGGGTAGGCGGTAGCATGTCTTTCCACCGGCTCTTCTCCCCACCCGCCAGTGTCAGGGTGGTGTCAGAGAATGTACACCAAGTGGGGCGAGCCTGGGGGATAAATTGGACCTAGTCAAAACTTTAAAATTTGCTATTTGAAAGACTCTGTTAGAGGATGAAAAAACAAGCTACAGACTGAAAGAAAATGTTTGCAAACCACATATCCAACAAAGGACTAGTATCCAAAATATGTAA
>NW_007886334.1:0-543 GCF_000696425.1 Galeopterus variegatus
TTAGGCTTTTAATCCATTTTGAGCTGATTTTGGTATACAGTGACAGACAGGGGTCTATTTTCATTCTTTTGTGTATGGAAATTCAGTTATCCCAGCACAATTTATTGAAGAGGCTCTCCTTTCCCCAATGTATGTTCTTGGTGCCTTGGTCAAAAATGAGTTGGCTGTAAATGTGTGAATTTATTTCTGGGTTCTCTATTCCGTTTGTTTGTTTTTTGGTGGCTGGCCAGTATAGGGATCTAAACCCTTGATCTTGGTGTTACCAGCACCATGCTCTAAACAAATGAGCTAGCCTGTATTCCATTGGTCTTTGTGTCTATTTTTATGTCAATACCATGCTGTTTTGACTACTATTGCTTTGTAGTATATTTTGAAGTCAGGCAGTATGATGTCAGGTCATATTTTTTAAGTAAACATTTTTTAAAATTGATGGGCCAGCCCGGTGGCGCACTGCTACAGTGCGCCGCTTTGGAGCTCGGTGGCGCTCCCGCCGACGGTTTGGATCCCACATACAGACCGGTTCCCGCTCACTGGCTGAGCGAG
>NW_007886335.1:0-543 GCF_000696425.1 Galeopterus variegatus
CTGATTTAAGAAAGTTGCTTGGATTGATGATCTTTTTCTTGAGAAGTGGCATTTCCAATTATGGTGCTGATGTATAGACTACTGCTGGAAACAGTTGTTTCAGTTCAGGAACTGGCCTTATCCTTTCTGACTTGACTATGATCTAAATAAATTCCAATCCCCATAGCTCTTCAACAGTCATAAAAAGAAACAATTTCATTTTTCAGCATGATTAAAGGTCAACTTATAAAACTATTCGTTGATATATGAATTTTTAAATATTTTTTCCGGTTGTAGAAAAAAATATTTTTCAGCTTGAGCTAATTCTGAGGCAACATAAAAGTAATTTAGTTAAAATTTCACCCATCTACATGGTTTAGCAATATACTTACAGAAACCACATTTCACCCCAAAAGGTTGTCAACTCATTGATAACCAAGATTTCTGAGTGTTACTTTGACAACAAAAATTCATAAATTAAATAGTAACCTCACATTAGAACATTTATAATCATATTTTTACATTGTATTCTTAAATAGGAGTCATTTATTTATGGTGATTGTT
>NW_007886336.1:0-543 GCF_000696425.1 Galeopterus variegatus
GGCCTCTCTATACCCCTAGCAATGGCTGCAGCTCCTGACTTGATGGACAAAACACAGGCTCAGAAGTAAACGACTCCCTGGAGAGTACAAAGGATTTCCCCTTGATCAGGCTTTTGTGTTGACCAATGGCATCCCCTTGTGCATGTCAGTGAGGTCAGGGAGGCCCTGGGGGAGCTGACAGTGGCCCACGCAGTCCCCGCCCCCCCAGGGGGTTCTGAGAGGTGGAGAAGGAGGGGACAGGGCAGAGTCTTGGAGTCAGGTGGCCTGGTTCAGAGGTGGCTCTGCCGCCCACGCCATTTGTGACCGGCAAGTGACTTAACCTTGCTAAACCTCCTTGTCTGTGCAGTGGGACTGCTAAGAGCATCTCTCTCACAGGGCTGCATGATGATTAAAGCCAGTAATGCCCAGTGCCTGGCATGAAGCGGGCTCTGACATGGCTTGTCAGCACAGTTGTAGCTTGGCCACTGTGTGCCTGGCTCTCTTTTGGTGACACACTTTTGCTTTACTTATCTCATGTAAGCCTCACAGCAACATACACAAATT
>NW_007886337.1:0-543 GCF_000696425.1 Galeopterus variegatus
AAATGCAAATAGTACTCTGGCAGCACAGCGCACACTTCTCAGGCTCGCTCGGTCCTCTGGCGCGCTCGCTCCAGACCCGTCGCCATCTTGCTCCCCTAGAGTTCTTGAGAGGTCAAACGATCCAGCTTCTGGCCTCCAGGTAGAGTGAAATTTAAGCCATCCCCAAACATCTTTTAAATAGTGTCCCGATAGCAGATTGCTCTTGAACGTTAGATTATAGTCATAGATTATAGTCATACCCCTTCTTTCTGAAGCTTCGCACTGTAGGTCAGGGCCTCTTTGTCATCCGTCTTTCAGGATCATGCGGCGGTTTTGGCCATCCACACACAGCGGGGATTCTGTCAGGCAGTTCCCGAAGATAGATTTTTTTAATTTCCATTTTTATACATATTTCTGGGGCAAAGAAGTAGGATGTGTGATCAATAAAAATTTTAAATCATGAAAATGTTCTTTCATGGGACAAAATTCTGTGTGAAAGAGGACTAGAAATACAATTCAGAGATATTAAACTTCCAACAGCTAGTGATGAGAATATTTATGTAT
>NW_007886338.1:0-543 GCF_000696425.1 Galeopterus variegatus
GCTGGGCAGGGCGGGGCAGGGCACAACTTTGATGACTCAACTGAAAGTCAAGGTTTGTAGGGGACACGCCTCAGCCCTGTCCTGAGCACACAGAGTGGGGAGGGGCCCGGCAAAATGAGGCGGAATCTCAGATTTCCAATCAAATTAGATTTTGGCCTCCACAGTCCCAGAGAAAGAAATATCATAGCAGAATTGGAAAAACAAAAGAAATTAAGTCCACTTAACACATTTGTTTTCCAGACAGGAGACAGGATGAGTATATCAGTCAGTGTCCGAGTAAAAAGAGAAATACCACATGTATTCACTCATAAGGTGGAGCTAAAAAATAAACAAATAAATTAAAAAAGAAAGGAAGATACAACAATCACATTAATACATTGAACTTTCAAAAGGAGAGAACAGAACTGATGTTACCAGAGGTGGGAAAGGGGTATTGGGTAAGGGAGAAAGTGGTGAAAGTCCATGAAAAATGATTACATTGTGTAATGTTGGATACACTAATTATCTTGATTTGAGCATCACATGTTGCACACAGGTAATGAT
>NW_007886339.1:0-543 GCF_000696425.1 Galeopterus variegatus
CAAGGGTTAAGATCCCCTTACCGGTCATCTTTAAAAAAAAAAAAAAGAAAGAAAGAAAATACTAGTAGAACTGAATTACTTAGAAATTTACTTAGCATCCTATAGAGATGTTGAGAATAAAAAAAAACATTCAATGGAGATTAATCTTTGGGAGCTGCATAGCCTAAATTTAGAGTGTGGATAAGTTAACTTAAAAATCACCCATACTGTATTATGGTCTTATTACATAACAGAAAACCACAAAAAGCATCACTACAACTTGTGAGTGAGCACTCCAGAAGAATACCTATTATGTTGTCTAATAACACTTTTATTATCTTTAGATCATTTCTTTAAGAATTTGAAAAGCATAGAATAAATTTTCTTCCTGCAAATTGACATGTTCTTTCTTATCTGATAATAAGAAATATATAATCCATTTTGGTTCTGTTTAATTTTTCCTTTTCTTTTTCAGATGCCTGTGTTAGAAGGTTTCCTGGTGTTATCTATAGGGTCCCTGTGATCCTGCAGTCTTCATCAGGAAGAAGCATGAAGGCACAGTGC
>NW_007886340.1:0-543 GCF_000696425.1 Galeopterus variegatus
AAAATGAGTGCAGGTATACATAATTTTTGGCTTTCTGAACATCTACATTCACATGATTCCACATATCAGTGAGAAAATTTCAGCCATGAACACAAAATACGTAATAAAAGCAGTTTCCATGTGTCTGATTTCAAGCAAAGGATTTGTTTGAAGAGAATTATCACTTCACCTTAACAAGCAATTTGGTTTCTGTATGTGCTTGTTGATGGGTGCTATTTTAGCAAATCAGCTCTAATTATTAATTTGTATTTTCAGGAGGTTATGCTTATAATTCTCATTATTCCCAAAGGATTTGTTTTTTTTGACCAGTAAGGGGATCACAACCCTCGGCAGGGTGTTGTCTGCCCCACGCTCAGCCAGTGAGCGCACCGGCCATCCCTATATAGGATCCGAACCGGCGGCCTTAGTGCTACCAGCACTGAACTCTCCCGAGTGAGCTATGGGGCTGGCCCATTCCCAAAGGATTTTTGTAAATAACATATTAGAGCAGAGGCTGAAAATGAGTTTAGCTCTCACTTCTGGTTGCATATTACCTCACATTAT
>NW_007886341.1:0-543 GCF_000696425.1 Galeopterus variegatus
ACACACATATACACATATACATACATAAGATGTATAATGTGTGGTCTCTATGAATTTTATTAACATTGGTGAGAAAAGTATATATCCTCTTAAAATAAAACAAAACTTCAATCTCAATATTCTAAGAATTGCCTTTGAGATAATTTTTGACAAATTTGAGTATTAAATTATAAAAATTAAAAAAAAATAATTTTTGTTTTTTATTATAAAACCCCAGCATTTTAAAAGCTACGTGTTTGTAGGTACTGACCAAGACAACAAGTAGGTACTTAATAATAAAGTACTGAATGTGACATTGTTACTGTACCTCTTATATTCCCAAATCTTAGCCAATGGGAAGGAAATCAAACTTACATAATACTATACATTGTATAGAAAATATTCATCAGATTTCTCTGTTAGCAGGACAATGTATTTTCAAAGATTATTTGGTTCATGTTCTTTACTCTCTAGCTTCTCAGACGTACTTTCAGATTTTCTGAAGTGTTAGCTAAGATACAAAGTACAACTACACAGAAATGATAACCGAAAGAAGTCTAAGGC
>NW_007886342.1:0-543 GCF_000696425.1 Galeopterus variegatus
GTTTTCTGTTACTATTTCCTTGAGTAGGTTTTCGATGCCTTTTCCTTTCTCCTGCCCTTCATGAATACCCACAATTCGGATGTTAGAGTGCTTGAGTTTGTCTGCTATCTCTCATATGTTTCCCTCATTATTTAAATTCTTTTTTCTTTTTTTGTCTGCCTGATTTATTTTAAAAAGACCATCTTCAAGATCTGAAATTCTTTCTTCTGCTTGCTCTACCCTGCTGCTCAAGCTCTCCATTTTTTTTTTTATTTCTTTGAGTGAGTCTTTCACTTCTAGAAGTTCTGCTACACTGTTTTTTATGGTATTAATCTCTTTGTAGATTTCCTCCTTCAAATTCTGGATGTTTTTTCTTGTTTCATTGTGTTCTCTAATTGAGTCTTCCTTTATTTCTTCAAGTTTTCTTAAGACCATTGCTCAAAATTCTTTTTCAGACATTTCAAGAATTCCCTGTTCCGTGGAGTCTGACTTTGGGGCATTAATATATCCTTTTGGTAGTGTCATTTCTTCTTGATTGTTTGTGCTTCTAGTGTGTTTTTGCGG
>NW_007886343.1:0-543 GCF_000696425.1 Galeopterus variegatus
TTCCCAAACTGCCATGTGGCCAGTCCACATGTGAGGTGGGGGCAGGGTAGGAGAGTCTGTGCGTGAGGTGTCGCCTGAGAGAGGCTGCTGAGTGTGGACACTTGTGAGCAGCCGGGGCTGTTGTGTTCATTGCATCTTTTTATTTTGTAATTCTGAGGCTTTGACATCTAGGGCCTTGCTGACCCCTGGAGGGCCTGCCCCTCCCAGGGCTAGCTAGTTCCTAGAGACAGCAAACAACCTGCCTGCGAGCACACCTTTTGTGAGCAAACTGGCCACTCCCAAGCCCACTCCCCGACCCTCTCCTTTATCAAGCTTACACCCCAGGGCCAGGTACCAGGGAGCTAGGTGTGGCCCTGCACCCCAGAACCCGTGGAAATCATTCAAAGTAGACAATCCTACCCCTGCTTGGCCTTCCTCACCTGCTTGTTCCCTTAGAAAGCACAATAAAGGCTCTTGCCTGTGTCTCCTCCTCCCCCTCTACCGACTGACCCTGGTGCTTCCCCGAGTGGACCCTGTGCTGTGGCCTGGCCCCTCCTCCCAGAA
>NW_007886344.1:0-543 GCF_000696425.1 Galeopterus variegatus
TTACCACTCACTTGTTTCTGCCTTGGTGGCTTCTATCTGAATTTCAAGTCCCTTAAACAGCCTCTTACAAAATCATCTAAGTTTTAAAGAGACTCTTGAATGCTGCTTGTTTTCGGGAGGCTTCCTCTGGTCAAGTTTCTGCCACAAAGACTACAAGTATTCATGGGCATGTCAACTTTTAATTTAGCAAGTAATTTATTCCTATTAATGTGCTATAGAGAGTATGTTCATTTGGAGGTCTGGTTAAATTTTTCTATTGAGATGAGTTTTACGCACCCTCTTCACAAAATCCCACTCGAATAAATATGAGCTGTTCTAAGAAACCTTCACTTCCTATCTTAGCTTGTGATGTCCCTCCCTCTTTACATTTTCCCCACTTACTTCCTCCTCTTCTCTCTCCTTACCTCCTTTATTCCATACATGTTTATCAAAAAACACTTAATGAGTCAGACACTGTGTTAGGCACATTGTTAACTATCCCCCCTTTCATGATTTGTCATATTCTATGACTTTTTATTGCCTTGCTGGTTGTGATCTCATACC
>NW_007886345.1:0-543 GCF_000696425.1 Galeopterus variegatus
CTTTGTTGTAGAATAGTAAATTGTTTTAGAGCAGGAAGGTTTAGGAAACACATTTTTCTCCCCAAAATTCATATGAGACTTAATCCCCAATGTGATGGTATTAGGAGTTGGGGCCATTGGAAGGTCATTAAGTCATGAGGCAGAGCCCTCATGAATGAGGTTAATATCCTTATAGAAGAGACCCCAGAGAGATCCCTCCTTCTTTTGCCATGTGAGCACATAGTGGAAAGACGGCCATCTATGAACCAAGAAGCAGGCCCTCACCAGATGTTGAATCTGCCAGGGCCTTGATCTTCAACTCCCAGCCTCCAGCTCCCAACCTCCAGAACTGTGAGAAACAAGTTTATGTTGTTTATAAGCCACCTACTCTACAATATTCCATTATAGCAGCTGGAACAGAAGACAACAATCTTGTTAGAGCAGAAAGGTTTAGGAAATACATCCTTTCAACCCTTCCCCTCCTCTGCTGTGAGCAGATTGGCTTTTGTGCTTTCTTCACACATTTCCAACCCATGAAACCATTTTCCCTGACTCCTTACTGGT
>NW_007886346.1:0-543 GCF_000696425.1 Galeopterus variegatus
TGTAAAATATAACTATAAATTTATGTTAATGAGAACACAACAGATAATGATGTAATTATTTTTTTAATTTTATTTATTTATTTTTCCTTTTTGTCTTTTTTCGTGACCGGCAACGGATCACAACCCTCGGTGTTGCACCCGCACCTCACTCAGCCAGTGAGCGGCCGCCAGTCTGTATGTGGGATCTGAACCCTCAGCGGGAGTGCCGCTGTGCTCCCAAGCGGCGCACTGTAGCAGTGCGCCACCGGGCCGGCCCCAGTGCGCCACCGGGCCCGCCCCCATAATGATGTAATTATTGATGTCAATAACATGAAGGGGGTGGAGCTGTAATAAATTAGTTTTTGTATGTGATTGAAGTTAAGTTGTTTAAAATATACTGCTATAACCCAAAGATCTTTTACCTAATTCCCATGGTGACCATAAAAAAAAAAATCTATAGAATATACCTAAAAGTAAATGAGAAGGGAATCAAAGTTGGTTAGTACAAAAATCAACTAAATACAAAGGAAGGCAGTAAGAAAGGAAATGATATCCAAAAAAGGT
>NW_007886347.1:0-543 GCF_000696425.1 Galeopterus variegatus
TATTGGGGGAAAATGGTTGGCCCATTAAAAATTTCTTTAAATTGTTCCTGTACGTAAGAAAGTTCCTAACTCACACCTGGGGAGTTGGCTTCACTCTTGGTTGTTCCCATATGGTCCAGTATTCTATTGCTAATGCTCAGGAATAAATCTTGATTTAACTCTCCTTCCTAAGGAGAACTTCAATAGGTGCATTTGGCAAGTTTTTCTGTATGAAATGACATTGCCAAACTAAATAACAAAGGAATTTTCAAAATGTGTGTGTGTGTGTGTGTGTATGAAAGAGAGGGATAGAGACAAAAATTAGTTTTGAATCAGGATTGGTCACAACATACTTAACCTGTCAGTGTAGGCAGAATACAAATGCTCAAAGAACTACAAAACTCCTGTGGATTTTTGCCCTTCGCCTTCTGTAGATCAGTATTTGAGAATTTGAGTAGGACCCGAGTTTAAATGCACATTTCTGTTACATGTGTTCTGTGTTTATGCCATAAACCAGAATAGAACTCTATACCTCAGTAATTTCTGTGCCTTCATGTGCAAAAA
>NW_007886348.1:0-543 GCF_000696425.1 Galeopterus variegatus
TCTCTTGGCATTTTATTGCTTTTTGTTTAGATATTTTAAATATCTTTTGTTCCTTTCTTTTCCTCTTATTATTCATCTTCAATGTTAGTTGGATTTTTGAGGTGGCATGATCTAGCTTCTTTCTCCTTCTTGTTTGCATTTTTTATTTAATAGTGGGTTTTGTTCTTTTTTGTGTATCCGTGATAGTGATTATTGTTTTTTGGATTCTGGATGAGAACTTCTTGCAGAATTCTCTTGTGAATTTCTTGCAGGGCTGGTTGTGTGGTGGTGAATTCCTGGAATTTTTGTTTGTCTGGGAGATACACTATTTCTCCTCATTTCTGAAGAATAGCCTTGATAGGCATGGAATTCTTGGTTGGCATTTTTTCTTTTAGTATTTTGAATATCTCATCCCATTTTCTTCTGGACTGTAGAGTTTCTGTTGAGAAGTCTGCTGCTAGTTTGGTGGGGGTTCCCTTATCGGTGACTTGACACTTTTGTCTTGCTGCTTTTAGAATTCTCTCTTTGTGTTTCTGTTTTGCCAGTTTGACTACAATGTGTCTT
>NW_007886349.1:0-543 GCF_000696425.1 Galeopterus variegatus
GTGCCTGCCAAAATGGGCAGTCGACATCACCCATCTTCTAAGTGTGTGTGTGTGTGTGTGTGTTTCTTCCTAAAAATATTATTTGTTATGCCAGAAACAATTTTAACTGAAACAAATTTCTTGTATCCACAGGACCTCAGCTTTATAACTTTCCATCCAAGAATGAAATAAGATACAGGAGTTTGCTTCTGTTTGTGGCATTGCCCTAATTTATTTAGATTCATTTATGTCACTTAAAATTCAAAAAATTCAGGTGGTGAATCCATATGTATTTAGGTAATAGAATGATGTACCAATAATGAGAATCAATCCAGAATTAAAATTAATTTCAAGTTACAATTATTTCCAAGTTTTTAATAACAAACACACTGTTTTCAGATATTCATGAACCTCTGCTTCCTTCATATAAGTAATGATGAGAACGGCATAGTTCTATGAAAAACAAAATGCAGAATAAGGACAGAATAAATCATCAATTTCATAAACAAAATCCAGGGCTGGTGATAAGCAAATCAAAGTATTTGAGTTTCACCTTTGAAGGAA
>NW_007886350.1:0-543 GCF_000696425.1 Galeopterus variegatus
GTGGTATATCTACATAAGGTGCCCTCTCCTGATTAAAGTCTTTCAGAGACTTCCTACTACCCTTAGGATAAAAAAACTTCCTGCCAAGGCCCATGGATGTAGCCCTGCCCAGCTCCCCACCTCCCCTAGCGACACCTTTCTTTTATGATGGCACGCCGGCTATACAGACTGTCTTTCGTTTCTTGGACCCATCAAATCCCTCCTCTCCATGTGGCTAGCTTCTTCTCATCCTTTCAGTTTTAGCTTAAATGTCATTTCTGTGTACTTGAGTTCTGGAAAGGGTGGAAGAGGGGAGGGGACCTGCTTTAAGAGGACACGAGAAAAGTTGGGTGTTTGGGCCTAGTCTCTGAGGAATATTTTAAGTGTTATAACCAAAAAGGGCAAGAGTGCTGGGGAGTGACCTGAATAGAGCAGTAAAGCAGGAAGAGTGAGTCCCGTCAGCGCACAGTTTGGCCCATGTCCTGCTGCTGGCTGTCCTGGGACATCACAGCTGATGGGCTTTCTCTTCAGTGCCTAATTCTGCTCCCTGCTTGGACTCTGCAG
>NW_007886351.1:0-543 GCF_000696425.1 Galeopterus variegatus
CTAGAAGAGGTGTTAAGAAGGTAGAATTGACAGGACTTGGGTGAGTGCTTGGCTATGAGGGCCGATGGAGGAGAAGGGGTCTGGAGATGCTCAACTTTCTGATTTGGGTGATTGGGAGGATGGCAGCACCTTTCACGGACATAAGAAATGTAGGAAGAGGAGCAAGCTTTGGAGGGGGAGATGATGATCTCAGCTTTTGATGTTATTGAATTTAAGGTAGTTATGAAGATTTCAGGTGAAAATGCCAAGTGGGCAGCTAGACATGTGGTCCTGGAACTCAGAAGACAAGTCTGGACAAAAGACACAGTGTAGGGGACACCAACATGGTTGATGTTTTAAATTTCCGATAAAATCTTCAGGCCCAACGGAAAGATCTTAATGGCAAAAAAGCAAATAATCCAGTTAAAAAATGGGGAAATGACCTGAATAGACATTTCTCAAAAGAAGACATACAAATAGCTAACAGGTATATGAAAAAATGTTCAACATCACTAATCATTAGGAAAATGCATATTAAAACCACAATAAGATATTATCTCACCC
>NW_007886352.1:0-543 GCF_000696425.1 Galeopterus variegatus
AGGCAGTCCACCCGGAGCCCAGCCAGAGCCCTGATCCTGCCATCCTGACTCTTTCCCTCTCTTCCGCATCCCCAATGCACAGACATACCAGTTAACCCAACCCCACCCGGCCTTTCTCTCTTGAAGCTTTTCCCCCAGCCTGACCCTCTTCTCTGCCTGTGCACCCTAGGGGACCCTGGTCTGCTTGCTCCAGGCAGCATCTACTAGAGGCTCATTCTCCTGTGTCTCCGCCCACCTTTTCCTTCCTCCTCCTGCCTCCTCCCCACCACCCCCGTCTCTGCACTAACAGGCTCAGTGCTGCTGGAGGAATCGTGGGGCAAACAACCACTTGGAGAGCCAGGGGTGGGCGGTGCAGCTTGTGATGCTGGGAGGGAGCTGCGGGGACCCCAAGGAAAAGGCACAGGTGACCCAGGACTCAGGACCCAGGAGCATGGGGCTTGAAGGACAAGAGACAGGTAAAGTATCTTGAAACGGGGTGTGTGTACAGCAGGGCAAGGTAGAAGGGCAGGAAGGAACAAGAGTCAGTAAGGGGCCCAGAGTCTG
>NW_007886353.1:0-543 GCF_000696425.1 Galeopterus variegatus
AATTGTCATGTAGCCAGTTTGTTTATGTTTTCACTATGACTGATTAACCACCGGTGTTCTTCTCTGTAACTTTCTTGGATGGACAATAAAAATGGAGAGAAAACCTAGCTCGGGGTTATTTTCCAGGGAATTCCTTCTCTCTTGAAAAAGATCTCTCCTGGAATTAACCCCTTCTGAGCCTCTTGCTGCTCTGGCGAAATGGGCTTTGAGTAATCCTTTGTGTCTCCATCAACCTGGGGGAGAGTTGAGACTCTTCTTTTCACAATGACACCTACTGAGCTTTCCCTGGGAGAGGACTAATTTCCGGCATGGTCTCTTTCATATCTGCTGTGGCAAGAGCACTCCAATCCAATCTGAGTAGAGCGTGGCGTTTCATATGTAAGTGCTGCTGTGTGGAAGCAGACTGCATTACTCTGTAAAGGAGGAAGTTATGTAACTGTTTATACCACTCCTTCCTGTGAATAAAAGCACAATATAAAATGAAAATGAAAAGTACATTTGTATATAGGCATAAGATTATTTCTTAATGGAACAAATCATGAC
>NW_007886354.1:0-543 GCF_000696425.1 Galeopterus variegatus
TGGCAGACACTGTCTCAAAAATTAATGCATTCAGGCAGTCACTTCAAAAAAGACACTGACAGTATTTGTTGCCAATAATAAAATCTGAGCTTTCAGGAAAAAAATAGTTTCAGAAAACAGAGCTGTGAGCTTGATAACTTCCCAACGTGTAAAAGCTTTTCTGATGAGATTAGTGGAGATATTAACTAATGTGACGTTTTTTAAGTTTTATAATGAAATAAGTCAATAATTGGCATATTTGCCTAAGTAAACCAATAATTTCCATATGACCAATTCACAATGTTAGAAAATCAAGCATGACTGAAAGATTTGTTCAAAGTGCAATATTAAAAAAATGGATTTTAATGAAATAGAGAACAAAAAGCTCATGGATATGATTTCAAATTCCACATTAAAACAAACCTTTAAGAAATTACCACACATTAAGTTTTGGTGTAGTATCAAAGAAGATTATACACAGTTATCAGAGGGACTATTAAAACAGTCTTCCCTTTTCCAACCTCATATCTGTTTGAAGCCAGCTGTACTTCACCCAAAACACAG
>NW_007886355.1:0-543 GCF_000696425.1 Galeopterus variegatus
ACTTTCTAGAAACCACAAGAAAAATCCGCTATCTTTTCAACTCTAAATAGATTTATCATCAAGACTGATGGAAATAGTAAAATTAACTTTTATATGGTTGTTCATATGGAGCAAGATGAAGTAAGATGTAATTGGGCTGCATTTCTCACCTTCTGTAAGGTTAACCCTCACCACAGGTCTCTAAAAAGCAAACACACGGTTAAGGAGGGGTGTGTATGTGTGTGTGTGTGTGTGCGTGTGCGTGTGTGTCTCTGTGTGTCTGTGTGTGTGTCTCTGTGTGTGTGCGTGCGTGTGTGTGTCTCTGTGTGTCTGTGTGTGTGCATGTGTGTGTGTCTCTGTGTGTCTGTGTGCGTGCATGTGTGTGTGTGTCTGTGTGTGTGTGTGTCTCTGTGTGTGTGTCTGTGTGTGTGTGTGTGTCTGTAGTTTGTATTCTCTCTTTTTCCTTTCACTTCCCTGGCCCCACCCAGCCCCAGCACCTGCCTGTCCCCTCCCACTGCACCTGACTTTGCCTCTTCTTTCTTCTCCTCTTGTCTCCTCCTCCTG
>NW_007886356.1:0-543 GCF_000696425.1 Galeopterus variegatus
ATATTCCAAAATGAAGCAGTGCTGCTAATTCCTAGCCTGTTTGTAGATATTTGGTTACGTGGTTTCTAAAATGTGTTTAATTTTCAAAGAGTTTATTTTCAACTTAAGCAGTACAGCTTTTTTTTTCCTCTGTTGTGTTTTCAGAAATGTGTTTTAAAACTCAGTCTTTGAAATTCTAGAATTTGCCAATTAAGGTTGGATTTTGTAGTTCTTAAACAACATTTTTTGTCCTCTCTAAAATTACATCTAATTTGATGGTTATAATTAAGTTTACTCTGTTAATAAGCCAAGGGAAGCATGTAATAGAAAAAAATTTTTTTTGGGTTGTTAAGGTACATAAATTTTAGATAAATTTTTTTTGGTTGTTAAGGTACATAAATTTTAGATACATAAAATATGTTGAATGTTTATCCAATAATCCTTTTATAGAACTTTTTACTTGTATCTCGGCTTTCTCTGTCCCTTTACTATATTTTTTTCTTGTTCTTTATTATGGCTCAATGCATATGGCAAGAAAAAATTGTTCAAATAGAATAAAAGGAT
>NW_007886357.1:0-543 GCF_000696425.1 Galeopterus variegatus
CTGGAGAGAAGTGGATACTCACAGGGCCAAACCAGGGAAATGGATCTAATAATGAAGGTAATCCAGGCATCGTAGGAGCCTCGGAGAGGCACCGAAACCAGCCTGAAGGGCTAGCAAAGGTGGCCATGTAACGTCCCATACGTAGCGACATGTTTAATATATATCTATTTGTTTATCTTTTTTTTTCTACTTCAACAGAATGCAAGTCCCATGAGGGCAGGATTTCATTTTGTTTACTGCTGTACCCCAGAACAATTCCTGGTCCATTACAGGCACTCGGTGACTGAATAAATGAATGAACAAATGAATAAATAAATGGAGAGATGGCTGAGGTGATGCCCAGAGAGCTTCCTGTAGGAAGTGCAGGTGATTCTCATGCAGAACACAGGCTGGACGTAGTTCTTACCTCTTTCATTCCTCCTTCCCTCCTCTCTGCTTTCCTTCCTTTTCTCCTCTCTCCCGATTATCCGGGATTATCTGGTGGGATCAATGTAATTACAAGAGTCTTTATGAGAAGGCAGGAGGGTCAGAATCAGACAAGGA
>NW_007886358.1:0-543 GCF_000696425.1 Galeopterus variegatus
TTGGTTTGCAGCCTTGGCTGCACGTTACTTAACCATGGACGTTCAAGTAATATTAGATGTTTTACAAGGGCTCTATCCATCCTACTGTAGAAATATGGTTAAGAAGTTGTAGCAGTAATACATCAGTGTATTTTCAGAAGCTGTGGGCACTCTCTTCCCCTCTGTGTGGTGTCATGAACACACCTCTCTTTTATTAAACATCTATCTGCTCTTGGTAGGGAATTATGTAGAATACTGCTTAGAATACAAGAAAGAGTCCCTGCCATTATAAGAAGGTGCCAATAATTTGGTATGCTTACAAAATATGGATTTTCTGGCTTTTATTGGCAAGAATTTTAAAAATTAACTATAAAATATTTAAAAATATTAAAAAGTATGAAAAATAATAGCAAGCTCATTCTATTTTTTTTTTTTTTTTTCATTTTTGCTTGCTTTCGCCCTCTTTCCCTTGACTAAAGCTCTTTATGTTGCTCAAAACAAGATCCTTCTTCTTCTTGGCTTGGTGGCATCCCTGTTTTATGTCATATTCTTGAATTATTTTAG
>NW_007886359.1:0-543 GCF_000696425.1 Galeopterus variegatus
TATATAGGGATAACCTGTGCGCTCACAGTGCTCACTGGCTGAGTGCAGTGTGGCCGGTCTCAAAAAGGACACACACACAAAAAGGAAAAAATAATTTTTAAAAATGAAGAAAATCTAAGAGAGCTAGCAGACAATCTTAAGTGCTCAAACATGTGAATAATGGGTATTCCAGAAGGGGAGGAGAAAGGAAAAACCATTGAACACCTATTCAAGGAGATAATAACAGAAAACTTCCCAGGTATATAGAGAGATGCAGACCTTCAGACCCAGGAAGCCCAAAGATCCCTAAAAAGAGTCAATCCTAAAAGATCCTCTCCAACACACATTATAGGCAAATTTGCAAAGGTCAAAGGCAAAAAGAGAATACTAAAAGCGGCAAGAGAAAAACATCAAGTCACCTATAAGGGAGCCCATGTCTGTCTAACAGCAGACTTGTCAACTGAAACCTGACACACCAGAAGAAAATGGAATGATATATCCAAAATACTAAAACAAAACAATTGCCAGCCAAGAATTCTATACCCAGCAAGGCTATCCTACAGA
>NW_007886360.1:0-543 GCF_000696425.1 Galeopterus variegatus
GAACTTTCAGAATGAGAGAACACATCTATGGTTTACTAGAGGTGGGAAAGGGGGAAGAGGGCTAGGGAGGAATTGGGTAATAGACACAAAGAATAATTACAATTTGTAATGATGAAGATGCTAGTAATATTGATTTGATCACATTGTGCACAAATACTAATAGTCAACTCTGTACCCCATAAATGTGTATAATCAATTCTGTTTCAGTTAAAAAATAAAAAGCAGAGAACAGCAGCTAGAAGCTATATTGTTAAGCATGTTTCAATTAAAAAATAAAAAAGTAAATAAAAAAAGCAGAGAGCAGCAGCTAGAAGCTATATTGTTAAGCATGTTTCAATTAAAAAATAAAAAAGTAAATAAAAAAAGCAGAGAGCAGCAGCTAGAAGCTATATTGTTAAGCATGGCTTTTAGTAGGCTCATGATGCTGGGGAAACAGAATTTGAATTTCAAGGTACTTCAAAGGAGGGATATCGGTAAGTGTACCAAGATGCTATTTGAGAGGCCTGGGAATAAAACAAAATTTCAGAATACACCAGGCAGAAA
>NW_007886361.1:0-543 GCF_000696425.1 Galeopterus variegatus
TTGCATATGTTGAACCAACCTTGCATCCCTGGGATGAATCCCACTTGAAAGTGGTGTATAATTTTCATATGTGTTGCTGTATTCTGTTAGCTAGCATATGTTTAATTCATTATATTCTTTTTCTGTGATTTATCTGAATTTTGGCACACCCATAGACTGGTTTTTTTCTTACTGATTTGTAGGACCTCTCTATATGTTAGAGAAAATAGTCCTTTGTCTGACATACTGGTTTGCAAATATTTTCCCCTGGTTTGATGATTTCTGAGTTTGCCTAATCTGTTTTCTGCGTGTAGAAAAGTTTTATTTTTGTGTATTCTAACTAAACTTTTCTTTTATGCCTTTTTAGTTTTGTGCAAAGGGAGAACATCCTTTGTATTCCAAGATAATAATCATTTTAAAAATTGCCATGTTTTAGTATTTTTGTATCATTTTTTAAGGATTAAATTGTTGCTCTTGGGTTGGCCAGTTATCACTGTTCATTAGAGTGCTATCTTTTAACACCAAGGTCAAGGCTTCAGGTCCTTGTACTGGCCAGCTGCCAAA
>NW_007886362.1:0-543 GCF_000696425.1 Galeopterus variegatus
TTTGACTTCCTTTATATCAAATTAAATATATTAAGGACATATATAATTTCCCTAACATGTGTTGATCATATAAATATATGATCTCTTCTTTAAAATATGTGTGTGCATAAAAATACACACACACAGATACACAGACAGGTAGACTGACTCAACTACCTTTAATAATATATTCATTAAATTTTTGCCATGTAAACTGCCTGATTTTTCAAAAATTATCTTTTGCTTCAATAGCAAAAATGTTGGCACTTTTATTAAGTAGCAAATACATATTCATTATATCCAATCTTATTTTTTATTATAAAAAATATATAAAAATGTTCAATTCTAGCTCTTTGATAATTTTATTTACCTTGTTTTGTATTTGTTTTAAGACATATTCAGTTCTTCGGTTTTATGCCTTTTTTCTCCTGATAAAACCCAAATTCTACTTAAGCTGAGTTTTCTGTGTAGGGGCTCGGAGCATGATACCTGAAAATACGGCGCCCTGGCAATTGAGAAAGTCACAGAAGCAAGAGGGTCTCTCTGACCTTCTCCTACCTTCCT
>NW_007886363.1:0-543 GCF_000696425.1 Galeopterus variegatus
GTTTCTTATATGTTTTCGATATTAACTGCTTATCAGGTGTACAGTTTGCACATATTTTCTCCCATTCTGTGGTTGTCTCTTCACTCCGTTGTTTCCTTTGCTTAGCAGAAGATTGTTAGTTTGATGCAATCCCTCTGTCTATTTTTACTTTTGTCTTCTGTGCTTTCAGGGTCATATCCAAAAAATCATTATCAATATCATGGAGCATTTCCCCTGTGTTTTCTTCTAGTAGTTTTAGTTTCAGGTCTTATATTTAAGTCTTTAATCCATTTTGAGTTGATGTTGTATATAGTGTGATATAAGAATCCAATTTTATTCTTTTGCATGTGGGTATCCAGTCTTCCCAACACCACTTATTGATTTATTTATTTTACATAATTAACTATATGTACCTGTGAGGTACAGCACTGAATATTAATATCTGTGTGTAATATGTGATGTTCAAATCAGGATAATTAGTATATTCAACACTACACAATGTAATCATTTTTTGTGGTACTTTACCAATTTCTTGCTAGCACCATTCCACCTTCCCCACCTTTG
>NW_007886364.1:0-543 GCF_000696425.1 Galeopterus variegatus
TTCTTTTAAGGGCTTATATGATTACATATAGCCTATTTGCATCATTGAGTATAATTTCCCGTGTGATGGTCTATAATCTTGTAAGAACTGCCAAAGTCCTTTTGCCACGTAGTATGACATAATCCCAGGTTTCAGGGATTAGGACATAGACATCTTTAGGGGTCATTCTGCCTACCCTACTGCAAAATAACCTAAAACAACACTGTTCAACAGAAATAAAATCTGAGTCACTAATGCAAGCAACCTCACATCAGTATAATTTAAAATTTAATATATTAAAATAATCAAAAAAGAAATAGGTGAAATTAGTTTTAATGGTATATTTTATTTAATCCAATGTATCCAAGCTATTATTATCTCAATATGATAATATAAAATTCTTATTGATATATTTTACATTTATTTTCTCATACTAAGTATTTTATACTTACAGTGCATCCTAATTTAGACCAGCCACATTTCAAGTTCTCAGTAGTTACATGGGGGTTGTGGCTAACATCCTGAATGGCTTGGGTTTAGACTATTTTGATCAATACAATCTAT
>NW_007886365.1:0-543 GCF_000696425.1 Galeopterus variegatus
CCATGAGAAGAGCGTGCTGCTCATCCAAGGAGGCTGAGAGACACGTGGGGTGAACCTGAGGGAAATCTGCAACCTGACCTCAAGCCCGGCCAAGCTCAGCCAAGTGCAGACCAAAGCAGAGCTGCCCCGCTGAGTCCAGCCAAGTCCAGCCTTGATCAGCCAAACCACAGTGACCTGCAGACCCACATGCATGAAGATAAATGCCAGATGTTTTAAGCCACTGAGTTTTGGGGGTGGCTTGTTATGCAGCATTAGCTTCCTCATTCATGGTACAAGTGGAATGTTGTCAGAAGTTTCTCCCCTGCATGGTTCTTCAAGGCCCCTTTGGGCATGTCTGTCTCATTCACTGACACATGAAAGCAGATATGTGTGAACCATTCACCAACTTAGCCCTGAACTGCCAGCCCTGCCCTGATCTGTGCTCAGCATCTCAGTACTTCCCATCCTCACGATTGCTCATCTCAGGACCTGTTTTCCGACTTAGGTTTCCACTTTTCTTCTCAGAACGAACTCGTGACGCTGCTTCTCTGGCTGTGATTTTCA
>NW_007886366.1:0-543 GCF_000696425.1 Galeopterus variegatus
AGTTCTATTTTTCCATGAATGTTTTGTTTTATTTTATAGTTTATTTTACATTCTATGATGTTGTTGCAGAGCATTTGCGAAGAGGAGAGGAGAAAGAGGAACAAAATGTGATGGCAGAAGGAGGAAGGAGGAGGGGCGGGATTGAAGCCTGTTGCACCCCGGACATTCCCACAAGGGAGACCAGGGGGCTTCTAGCGGTGGCTTGGTCATTGCTGGACTGGCAAAAGCCCTACCTCCCACCTGCCCAGCTCAGAAACCAAGGGCCTTTCTTGCTGTGACTTGGTGGTCGTCACTGGACTGGCTGTGGGTGTAGGGCGGACATGGTCAAGGCCCTAGGCCCTCCACTGTTCCAGTTTGGAAGAGCCTGGGGCACTTCCTGCAGCAGCTCAGTGATTGTCACTGGGGTAGTTGTGCTTGTCATGGGGGTGTGGCTAAGGCCCAAGGCCACCACCATGGGACTGGTAGTGGGTGTCAGGGGTTAGGTAGAAACTCTGGTCTGGGCCTGAGTCTTTTCATCAAACTGCACCCCATGCAATTCTATAT
>NW_007886367.1:0-543 GCF_000696425.1 Galeopterus variegatus
AGGCAATGGAGAGATGTTTATTCCATGCTGCAGAAAATTTGGAGACATACTTTGAGATAACAGAATCACCAAGTGGTTAAATCTCCATCTGCCTGGGTTTTGGAGTGGCTGTGTAAATCAGAGTCTCCCACTGATGTGTGTTAGACATAACTTTTAAGTGAGAAATATACCTTTGTTCTATTAAGCTTCTGAGTTTTCAAGTAGATTTGTTAGTATGTCAGGCATAGCCTGACATAGCTTGTCACTCACCTCCAGACTACACAAAGGGCTTCTAAGAATTTATTAAGGGAAATTGGTAGGAGATATATTTTTGGAAAGTGTTACTTCTGGGCTCTGCATTTACTTTCTTTTAACACGGGCTGGGGTATGGAGTATGGTGCACCCCCTATTCCCAGACACCGATGGAGTAGGTATTCCTCCTACCCTTGTGCTTCAGAAAACCATTCTGAGATCTCAAGAGATGTTCCCTGGTATCCAAGGGCTATAAGGACTGGAATCTAACTCACACTGTAAAGAATGTGAGGGGCCGGCCCGTGGCTCCCT
>NW_007886368.1:0-543 GCF_000696425.1 Galeopterus variegatus
CACGCTCAACCAGTGAGCGGACCGGTCTCTATATGGGATCCGAACCCTCGGCGGGAGCTCTGCCGCACTCCCAAGCGCCACACTCTACCGAGTGCGCCACCGGGCCGGCCCTTAAATCTTCTCTCTTGAGAACCCACAACCAGAGTCACAAAGAGAAGCTTTGATTTTGGTATTTTCTGAAACTGGAAGGTTGTACAGATGAAGGGGCTAGAGTGGCTGTTATTTCCTTTTCTTTTCTTTTCTTTTCTTTTTTTGGCAGCTGGCCAGTAACAGGGTTCGAAGCCTGAACGTTGGTGTTACCAACACCATGCTCTAACCAATTGAGCTAAAGAGTGGCCATTTTTCACAGCCAGGAGCAAGATGAGTAAGCCGCGAAGGCTGGTCCTGAGAGGGTGGTACTGATTCACTGAGAGGTGAAAGAGCCCTGGGAGAGCTGCGGCAGTGGCTGTTCCCTGGTGTTACTGTGCAGTTCCAATTCTTCCTGAGGCTTTGTGGTTCCACTGACTCAGGTTTTAGCACATAGATGTTTTTAATATGAACCTT
>NW_007886369.1:0-543 GCF_000696425.1 Galeopterus variegatus
TTCAAGCAGAAGACCCCACCTAAGAGCAGCAACTGCCCCCCAGAGAGCAGCAGGGCGCCCCTCCCATCCTCAACTCCCACACAAGGATGTCAGGACAACAAGCCAGACACTGAAAAGAATCAAGTCCCACAGCTCAAGAGGACTCGGGGTGAGGGCACACATGGGACCCCCAGGCCCGAGGCAGTACCTAGAGTTCTGCTGAGCATGGGAACGGCCCAGTCCTGGGTGAGGAGTGGATGGCCCTAGAGGGCAGAGGGGCCGAGTGCCTTGTGGCATCTCCCCCAGTATGGGGAGAGGCTTCCATGTAAGTGGGTCAGGTGACAGTTACAGTGTCACCCGCTTGAGTTCTGAGTCAAGGCTGAAGCCAAGGCCCAGCTGCTTTGGGGAAAGGGCCAGATGCAGAAACCTCGAGCCAGCCCAAACCAAACACCATGGAGATGTCCCAGGGGCAGCTGGAGGTGCCCTGCTGGCTCCCAAGCCTTGGGCTGACCACACCCTTTGCTTTGGGGTCAGCAGCCTGCAGGAGTGTACTCAGTGTCAGGC
>NW_007886370.1:0-543 GCF_000696425.1 Galeopterus variegatus
GATACAAAATCAACACACAAAAATCAGTAGCATCTCTATTCTCCAATAGTGAACATTCAGAAAGAGAAATCAAGAAAGCTTGCCCACTTACAATAGCCCCCAAAAATAAAATAATTAGGAATTGAGTTAACCAAGGATGCGAAAAATCTCTATAATGAGAACTACAAACCACTGCTGAGAGAAATTAGAGAGGATACAAGAAGATGGAAAGATATCCCATGCTCTTGGATTGAAAGAATAAACATAGTGAAAATGTCCATACTACCTAAAGTGATATAAAAATTCAATGCAATCCCTATCAAAATTCCAATGACATTTTTCTCAGAAACGGAAAATACTATCCAGACATTTATATGGAATAACAAAAGACCATGCATAGCAAAAGCAATTCTGAGCAAAAATAAATAAAGGTGGAGGCATAACACTATCTGACTTTAAACTATACTACAAAGCTATAATAAGCAAAACATCACGGTACTGGTATAAAAACGGACACACTGATCAATGGAATAGAATAGAGAATCCAGAAATCAACCCACACAC
>NW_007886371.1:0-543 GCF_000696425.1 Galeopterus variegatus
GTGCTGACAACACCAGGCCAAGGGTTGAGATCCCCTTACCGGTCATCTTTAAAAAAAAAAACAAAAACACTTGTTGTAGTGAACTGCGAATTGATAATTGGTGTTTTTATTCTCCATATTTCCATCAGGGCTTTGACGTGATTGTCTTCAAGGAGCTGTAGCATTTCTTCCATCAACATTTCTTAGGAAAGGCTATGTTGAATTTGAAGGACGTTAATTCTATCAAGTTCCCTATCCAATGTTCTTGCTCCCAACCTCCAAGGGAAAAAACAACAAAAATTGTTGAGACTTAGTCATTTTGTTTTCAAATGTACTTATAATTGGGTTAGGGTTGACATAATTGTACACTTTTCTGTATGGATAGTAGTAAAAAATGTATGGTTTTTGGAGAACTCCCATTCGGTATATTTTAAAATGTTTAGTGTGTATATCTTTGGTCTGCAAATCTTAGTGTAGGAATTTGTGATTAGAAAATTTAAAACAGGGCCGGCCCGGTGGCGCACTGGATAAGTGCGCCACTTGGGAAGCGCGGCGGTGCTCCCG
>NW_007886372.1:0-543 GCF_000696425.1 Galeopterus variegatus
AAAAAAGACATGTTCCATACAGAAGAACAAATGTAAGGGTTACTACCATGATTTGTTGTCATAAACAATGCAAGCTAGAACACAGTGGAGCAACATATTTAAAGTGCTGGAAGAAAAAAGGACAACTGTTTTTTTCTTATTATTTAACTCACTTTAGAAGATAATTTTTGTTTAAACAAAAATATATTATAAGATAGTATGGGGTTATAACATATGTAAAGGTAAAATGTATTTCAATAATAGTACAAAAGTTGTGAGGGAAGAATTGGAAGTATACTACTGTAAGCTTCTAGCACCTACCTTATGTGTAGTTTTATATTACTTACAGGTAATATAACTTAAAGATGATAACTGGTGATAACTTAAGATGCATTAAGAAAAAATAAAACAAATAAAAAAGAAACAGTCAAAAAAGATGCATTAAGATTACTTTAAAGTTGCTCTAAGAGTATCTTAAAGAGTATTTTAGAGATACTGTAAACTCTAAAACAACCACTAAAATAATACAACTAGGAGTTATAGCTAAAAAGCCAACAATAGATA
>NW_007886373.1:0-543 GCF_000696425.1 Galeopterus variegatus
AAATGACTCCGAATTTCCTTAACAGTCTTTTAACAATTCACCATGAACGTGTTATCCATTACTTTATCCAAATGCTTATTTTCAAGCTTTTTCTGCTCTTGGACACCTTGAAAGATCACGGGCAAACTTTCACTGTAGCCATCCAGGTGCCTTTCTTCCCCTCACTGCCTCTTTCGTGCCTACAGTTGGGCTTCTCTCTCATCACCACTCTGTCCAAAGTGAACTTTGGGACACCTCCTTAGTACACCTGATGGCTTTCTTGGCCTTCCTCTCTCTCTGTATCCTTGTGTTGTACTAGTTTGTTTTTCATCTTTATAAAATTCCTCCCTTGACTTCTATGACAGACCATACATCAATTATCCTAAATTTTCATCTTGTTTTCCTCTGATCTTCTTCGTCTACCTCTTTAGAAAGCCAACCTCTTTCTTTATATTGCATCTTACTTGTTTTATTTAACAAACAACTAAATAACAGTACCAGGAACTGTTCCAAGTCCTTTACAAATATTAATTAGTTAGTTAATTAATTCATAACAATCATTAA
>NW_007886374.1:0-543 GCF_000696425.1 Galeopterus variegatus
CAGTCAACAGAGATGTGTGCACATATTTAACAAGAAGGATGTACAGGAATTCAGAGCAACACTGTGAGTGATAGCCAAAGACTGAAACCCAAGTATCTATTAATAGTGGAATGAATGAATGAATTGTGACATGTACTCACTCAGTGGAGACCCATACAGCGCTGAGAAAGAATCAGCTACAACTATACACAACAACACGAATGAATCCCACAAATCTAAAGTCGAGTGAAAGACACCAAACACAAAAGACTGTGCACTGCATAAGTTCACTTGTAAATATTTCAAAAACAGGCAAAACTAATCTATGGAGTAGGAAGTGGTTATACTTGGAGGATAATTAGGGACTGGGAAAGGACCCGAGTGGCTTTTGGGGTCCTGGCAATGTTCTGTTTCTTGATCCGGGTGCTGGTTCCTCACTTGGTGAGAAATCATCAAGGCATACAATTATGATTCACATATTTTTCTGGAAGAATTCCATACTTAATTAAAATTTTACATTAAAAACTCTCCACAGGGCTGTCCAGTTAGTGCAGTTGGTTAGAG
>NW_007886375.1:0-543 GCF_000696425.1 Galeopterus variegatus
CGGTTAGCGTGGCGCTCTGGCATTGTTGGTTAGTGTGGACTCACCTGGGCGGTTAGCGTGGTGCCCTGGCATTGTTAGTGTGGACTCGTCTGGGCGGTTAGCGTGGTGCCCTGGCATTGTTAGTGTGGACTCACCTGGGCGGTTAGCGTGGTGCCCTGGCATTGTTAGTGTGGACTCACCTGGGCGGTTAGCAAACACAACTTGCGCTGTTCAGTGCAGAAATGTGTGTAGCCCTCCAGGGGGTTGGAGGCCCAGAATGAGACCCCTTGGTGGGACCCTGACCATCCTTGACTGGATCCCCTTTAGGGTGTGACTCTCATGTAGGCTGAGAGTCCCCTACCCTGACAGCTCCTCAGGCACAGACCTGTCCCCATCCCTGCCACATGCAGCTCACCCCAGCGTCCCGGCTGGAGCAGAAGTGCTGGGGCCTGAGGCTGAAGGGCTGAGAGCCAGGCCACAAGCAGCAGGAAGAGCGGTGCGGCCCCTGACTGTGTCCACCGGCCCAGGCTCAAGCAAGACTCGCCCACGCTTTGCAGAGCTCCA
>NW_007886376.1:0-543 GCF_000696425.1 Galeopterus variegatus
TGGTAGCTATTGTAAATGGGCTTGCTTTCTTGCTTTCTTTTTCTGCTTGTTCATTGTTGGTTTATAAGAACGCTACTGATTTTTGTGTATTGATTTTGTATCCTGCAACTTTATTGAATTTGTTTTGAGCTCTAGGAGTTTTTTGGTAGAGGTCATGGGTTTTTCTGTATATAAGATCATGTAGTCTGTGAACAGTGACAGTTTGACTTTGTCTTTTCCAATCTGGATGCCCTTTACTTCTTTCTCTTGCCTGATTGCTCTGGCTAATACTTCCTTAAACTGTTGTTAAGAATGCTTTTCTCCTGGCTGATTAAGTATTTGCCTTTCCCTCAGCTTCCTTACTTCTTGGGCAGTAGAAGATAATAACCGATGAGTTCTAACCTATTGCTGGTGACTACTATGCTTTAGATAAGAGGCTTGTGTTTTACAAAAGCTTGTTGGTGAAGTGAAGCCTGATCAGGGCATAAACAAAACAGAAAACAAGGGTTAAAGCCTTCCTGTGGTCTTTGGGAATATCTAGTCCCTTTCTCACTTCTAGTAGCC
>NW_007886377.1:0-543 GCF_000696425.1 Galeopterus variegatus
GGTGCTGACAACACCAAGTCAAGAGTTAAGATCCCCTTACCGGTCATCTTTAAAAAAAAAGTCAATGAAAGAAAGTTTCTTTTTATACAAGTATTCCAGTTAATACAGAGAATGACAGAATTACAATATTATTTTTCAATACCTTATGAATTAATGATTTCCAAAGGCTGCTAATATCACAAAAAGAGACAACGGTATGCCCAGGTGTGTCTTACTTGAAAGCGCATGCACTTTCACTACCCCTTCCTGCTTCCATCCAAATTAAACCAGGTGTGCTTGCATCACATTTGCCCCAACAGTAATCAAAAAGAGGCAAAATTAATAGGCAGTGAAGGAAGAGTATTCTTAGGTTGAGGCTGAAGGGTCTATAGCTAAGGAGTAGAAACAATCTTCCATGAAATAGGTGAGGAGAAATTCAGTGATGAATCACTGTCCTTGATCACCAGGAGTTTACAAAGAAGCTGGAGAGAGAAAACTTGTACGGGCCGGCCCGGTGGCGCACTGCTACAGTGCGCCGCTCGGGAGTGCGGTGGCGCTCCCGCC
>NW_007886378.1:0-543 GCF_000696425.1 Galeopterus variegatus
GAGGGAGCTAAAAAACAAACAAATTAATTCACCCACAAACACACACAAAAAAAACCGGGGGAGGGGGTGGCGGGGAAGAAGATATAACAACTATACTTTTTTTGAAGCTGTTACAACAAGCAAATGGAAAGGACATTCTTGGGGGGGAGGGGAGAGAGGGAGGAGGGCGGGAGGTGTTGATGATGGGCCATAATAATGATATACATTGTATATTGACAAAATAAAAATTTAAAAAAAATAAAATAAAATAAAAAAATAATTAAATAGAGTCAAGAGCTTGAGATACAAGGAACAGTATGTGCTAAGACACAAGTGATTGGAAGAGAATATTGGTTTATTCTGAACAAATATTTGGCATAGCTTCTGGGTAAGTGTCTTATGGGGTTTTGTTGTTGGAAATGAGTCTGAACAGAGATTCTATTAACAGAATAAAGGGTGTTGAGGGCTGGCCCGTGGCTCACTTGGGAGAGCGTCGTGCTGACAACACCAAGTCAAGGGTTAAGATTCCCTTACTAGTCATCTTTTTTTTTTTTTTTTTTTACA
>NW_007886379.1:0-543 GCF_000696425.1 Galeopterus variegatus
GAAAAAAGACAAAAAGGAAAAAAAAAATTTCATTTCTATTGAATAGGTTGATTGCTTAAAACTACTCATTAAGAACCTATTGTGCATCATGAATTATTCTGATTTAACCAGTGTAGACATTTGCCTTTTTTAAAACTTCTCCAGGTGATTCTAATGTGTAGCCCAGACTGAAAATCACTGCTCAGGAGGCCTGAGTCTGGGCAGTAGGCTAAGAGGCTTTCAAAGGGCAGGTGATATTTGAGACAGACCTAAAGAGAGAGTAGGAGTTTCCCAGAGTTTGAGGGATGGAGGGAACTATATGAGAAGAAACAGGAGGCTTGACACACGGGCAACCCTGGTGGGACCAGATCATCTGCTTTTGGGAGATAAGAAAGGAAGTGACCAGAGGAAACAAGCAGATTTGGTCAGGACTACACTTAAAAGACCCTTCAGAGCCATGCTGAGGAGTTGGATTTTACTCAATTGGCTATGGAGAACCACTGTATCTTAACATTTTTAAGTAGTAAATATGGTAAGAGCTGACCTATGTTTAAGGAAAGAGCT
>NW_007886380.1:0-543 GCF_000696425.1 Galeopterus variegatus
GGAGGGCAGAATGGCAGCAGTTTCTTATGGGAACCATCTCTTACAATCAGGAGAAATATTGCACACACTTAAAACATCTAGTCCCACAATACATTCGGCAGTATTGATTATGACCATTTGGGTATAGGAAATGTCCATCAAGTATTTTGACTATCAGCCCATTGCCAGGTGGCTTTGTGACAAAAAGTGCATTATTGTCAATCTGCGGATGGTCCAAAATGTTGATAAAATGACAGCTAGTTTCAAGGACCACAGTGTGCAGCCATTGTTGACTGATTATCCTGTAATAGCAACACTGTAACCTAAAAAAAGTGTAAGGCATTATCAGTAGTCCCTAGAGGAGTCCAGCATAATCAGTCTGCCATAAGTGGGCAGGACCAGTATCCTATATGATGTGATCTCTCTCTCCTTCACCTCAAGGCAAACAGGCCAACTTTTGACAGGAGTTACAAGTCTGGCATGCAGTAGTGGCTTCTGCATCAGAAACATTGAGTACTTTCCTTTGTAAAAGTTAGCAGTTTTCTTGACTGCTGAAGGGATTTA
>NW_007886381.1:0-543 GCF_000696425.1 Galeopterus variegatus
GGGCCAGCTCTGTCCACTCACAGGGCCTTCTGTGCAGATTCCCTCCCCGAGCTGGCTCCCTTGCCACCTTGGCTTACTCTGCAGGTGCACCGTAAGCATTTGCTGAGTGGATGGGGGAGGAGGGAGAGAAGGATGGTTGTGTGGGTCTGCACACACCCACAGGATCACGTAGGGCCCAAAGCAATCGGACTGAAGAAACACAGGGTTCTGAGGACAGGTCAGCTCTCTCCCACAGCCTGGGAGTCCCTGAGTTTTAGGTTCCTATTATTACCAAGGCTGGTACCAAACCCACCTTTGCAGCCCAGGGAGCTTGGGTGGGCACCTCAGCCCCTCCCATACCTGAAGTCTTCACAGCATCGGCCCTCACTTATCCACCCTCTTACCCCCCCTCATACCCACCCTCCCTGGTGCCCAAAGCTCTCAGCTGTGTGTTTCATTTCTCAAATAGTTCTCCATGCTCCAAAAACAATCCCCACCCTATTCCTGCACCACAAACTTCCTATTAACTTCGTTCCATTGAACTCCACTGTGTGTAGGAAAAAA
>NW_007886382.1:0-543 GCF_000696425.1 Galeopterus variegatus
AGATAATATATTTAAAGTGCTTAGAAGAACCTGGCATAGAGCAATTACAAAAAAGGTAATAATAAAAAGTACTCTTATCCCAGAGAATAAGCTCTTCCTTTGAAGGTATTGAGATACTTTCGGGATTTCACTATCTCTCTGGAGTCTGAGGAAAACCATTCTGTTATATCCATTTGAAAGCGGATACTGTTGAAATGGTTTCCCAACATGCTCTGCTTTAAAGGAGTTGCTTATCAGCTGAGAGAAAATGGTGGATAATTAATGCACTTTATGAAACCCTCTGCCTTTGAAATTTACAGTACCATCCTCGCCCCTGGCAGTAAAACCTCCATCAGGACATCCAAAACATTATATCAAAACTGTCTTGTTTCCATGTCAGTTTCCCATCCAGGCTCTTAGGCTTGAGGGGCCAGGTCCCTCCTTCCCAGGAGCATCTAGCCCGGAGTCTGGCTCTATACAAGTTTGCTGAACAAATGAATGTGTGCTGAACGAATGAACGAAGCATGTTAACATTGTCCTTATTTTTTTATTAAAAAAATAAAA
>NW_007886383.1:0-543 GCF_000696425.1 Galeopterus variegatus
GTAGGCAATAGGTTCACACATAAAAATTTATATTTTCAGTCATAATTTTATAACATTCTCTCTCTTTTGCATTTTAGCCATAACACAAAATATGCATATTATACATGATGCATAAAATAGTGTCACTGAAAAAATATTTATTTTATATTGTTTTAGTATTTTTATTTAATATATATTTGTTCCTTGATGTGTTATTCAGAAATCTTTAAATATACAAAGCAAATGAAAATAGAAAAGAACCAAGAATACTGTGGTATAACCTAGTCAGATTTCTGCAAGCATAAAGAATGGTGTGATGAAGAATATGGATTCTACTAAAGGGTATTGTAAACATACGATATTGTTAGTAAAGAGAAAAGTTATTTATATGTAAATAAATCTTCTTTCTTCTCTTTACCCATTGGTGAGAATTTCTTTCTAAAGAAATAAACTCAGTGACTCTGAGTTTTGGAAGCAATACAATGTATTCAGGAGCAATTCTAGCTAATCCCTTTGGGTTTTCTGATAAATTGTGAAATTGACATAGTAGAACTTACCCAGACA
>NW_007886384.1:0-543 GCF_000696425.1 Galeopterus variegatus
CATCTTATCCTGCCCTCAGACATTGGTGCTCCTGGTTCTGCAGACTTTGGACTCTAGGACTTACACCAGCAGCACCACACAGCCCTACATTCGGTTCTTAGGCCTTTGGAGTCAATTAGGATTTATGCCATCAACTTTACTGGATCTCAGGTCTTTGGACTCAGACCAAATTATACCACCAATTTTCCTGATTCTCCAGCTTACAGATGGGAGATTGTGGGACCTCTCAGTCATCAAAACCATGAAAGCCAATTTCTATAATAAATTTTCTCTTGTTTATACCGCTCTATATCCTATTAACTCTGTTTCTCTGTAGAATCCTGACTAATGCAACAATATCACCACAAACTTAGCACTTAAAATGACACATACATTATCTAACAGATTCTGTGGATCAGAGTCCAGGCATAGCTTACTAGGTCCTTTGCTTTAGAGCATCACAGGCTGCAATCAACATGTTGGCTAAGGCTGCATTTTCATCTGAGGCTTGACTTGGGAAATACCTGCTTTTAAGTTTACATCATTATTAGCAGTATTCAGTTT